>NC_083609.1:61051739-61351739 GCF_029168945.1 Cannabis sativa
AAAATGGAGAGGGGTTCGAAGGAGGAGAGAGCAAGAGGTTCTAGTGAAGAAGAGCATGAGTTTGAAGATGATGAAGAAGAAGAGAACTCGTTCTCGGCGGACTCAACAACTATCAACTATCAACTTTTGACCAAAAACGACATCAAATTCTAAAAAACGACACATTTCAAAATAGTTTTTATTATTAAGGTAAATAATACTCCATTTTGAATTCATTAATAAAATAAAATGGAAGTAATTGATATTATAAGTTTCTGTCTAGATCCAATGATCTAGAATTCGAGTCTTATACGTAGGGTTGTTTATTGGATCACATTCAATGTTTTTAGACTCATTCAAGTCCAATCCAATTATACATTAGATGTTAGATTTCTCCAACCGATCCAATCCAATATTGTAGGCTCAACCGAACCGATCCAATAAATCATTAGATTGGATCGGTTCCATCCAATGGATGAATCCCTGTATTGAATCGGATCCATCCAATATTTTTTAAACCGAATATTAGATTCATCCAATACTTTTAATCCAAGAGTAATACTTGATTTTTCACCTAAACTGCTAATATATTAGTTCAAAATATTACAACCCAACATAAATCCAACCTAATTGTAACATAAATCCAACATAAATTCAACTTAAATTATAACATAAGTCTAATATAAATCCATCCTAATAATAATACATGTTACATAAACAAAAGTATACAAATTATGAATGTTATAGAATCCATCCTCAGTCCAAACTCCAAAGTCACAATGTCACTCAATTCTAAACAAATACTTTTTTAAGGTTTGTTAATACTACTCTCACTTTATTAATTTTTTTTTTTACTTAAAAGGAAAAAAAAATATATTAAAGATTACCACCAAGATGAACGATTTTTCAATTTTTTATAAATAATGCTTTTTTAAAAAGCAAAGAAAGTATATAGATTATTATTATTTTGACGAGTCAAAAACTAACACATAACATTTGAGTTTAACGAATAAGTTAGAAAGAGGAGCCAATCGATTAACAAAAATAGTAACTTTAGGACTATTACTCCCAATTTTCAAAATTAAAGACTAATCTGATCAACCATAAGTTTTTGAGAATTTTTACCTCCCCTTTTTTTTTTACAAACAAAAGTTCCGAGCTCTTCACTAAATTGGTGTTCTCTAAGAGCGAAAATTTCACGCCATTTTTTAGAGCAAAACACCAAAATAATACACCTATGGAGATTGCCCCACTAAGTATTTCCTTCCCTAAAAGAAAATACGAAATAGAATGCTCATCTCCTTTTCGATTGCCTACTATGATTTAAGCCTATCCTCATCGTTGTAAAACATTTGCCTTTTCCTATTTGTTATTTTTAATCTTCTGCTCAAGTCTCACCCCTAAAAATAATTGCCGACAAATTGTTGTAACGAATAGGAGAAAAATATTTTTACAATAGACAAAAATTTCAACTACTGTAGATACTAAACCTCCTTTTTCCAAACTGAAATCCATCATATTCCACTCAGCTATAGGAGCACAAACATAATCCATCATATATAGTTATTATGAATTTAAGGTGATAATAAAATTGGTAAAATTGGGGTGAAAGTGAGAAGAACATATGATTTAGAAGGTGGTCAAATCTAAAACAAAGAAATGAACAAAAATGTTGTGATTTTTGTATAGTGCTTATCTGAAATTTAAAATAAAACATTCACACTTTGTTGAATTGTTATTTTGTCTATGCTCCTATAAATAAGACATTATCTCTTTCATGTAAAGAGTTTCACAACCTGAAAATACATACTAGAGCTGTAAAAACTCCATTACTAAAAGTAAAAGCATATAAACCTGCATCATGAATTAAGGCTCATTAACACTTGAATCGAGTAAAAATTTGTGTGTTCCTTTATTTTGAATTCCATTTTTCTTTAGCTTAATCTTTCTTAATATTTTATTTTTCGAGAAACTCAATCAACACCAACTGTTAATTTCATTTTTGGCATATTTAATTGACAAAAATATTTTATTATTTAATGTATATTTCGGCTGGAGTGTTTAATATGGTTTCCCTATTTGTGTATATCTAAACTTGGAAGGAAAGTTGTCTAGCTTTTCTATTTATGGAAATTGAGGTAAATATGGTAAGTTTTGATTACACATTTATTCTTTGCTAACCAGCTGTTAACCTGATCTTGTGTTGAGTTTCCCATTTTCTTAGATCAGGTTTCTTGAAGAGAAAACCGGAGCTAAACTTTCCTTTTCTATAAAAGGAAAGTTGTAGTTACTGCCCACGATTCTGTAGGTACAGAAACGGAAATTCCTGGACTAATTGAAGAATTATTTTAGGGAAGTTTCTAGTGGGTTGAGGTCTTGTTCAGACCGAATGTAAGCTGTCTATGAGATGTATATTCATTATAAATACATCCTATAGCTGCTAGGTTTTGGTAACTCTTTTATTCACTTTCATATCTTAAGAAAAGAGTGTCTTTGTTATGTAGAGAAGAGTTGTTCTACTCTTACTCTGTTTATTTGTTGTTTGTATTGTCTTGAGTCTGTATTCAAGTCTACAACGAAGAAGAACATCAGTGCACCTTCGAGAGAAGGGTATTTACAAGCTTTCGGGAGATTGCTTTTGAAGTCTTGCATCGGGATGATACAAGCACACAACCTTCGGGAGATGGTTGTATAGGCTTTGGGGAGATAGCCTTTAAGCCTTGAATCGGGAGGATTCAAGCACTCTTCAAGGTGATCGAAGGGAGTTCGAGCTCTTGGAGTTTTATCAAGATTCGGTTAGTAGGTGGAATACATCAAGCTTGCGGCATACAATAAGAGGGAGTCTTTTTATGCATAAGTCAATTACTTTGTATTTTTGATACCGATCTAATGAATCTTATCTCTGGGCGTGGCCCCGTGGACTAGTAACAATCTGAAAGGATTGTTGAAACCACGTACAAAAATCTTGTGTGTTTTTGCTTTTAAGCACTGTTTGTTTTTCTGGGTTTCTCTGGAGTTACAGAGTTGTATTCTGTAACTACGAAAAAAACTGTTTTCAGTACCAGTTTCATTATTCCGCATTTAATTAATCACTTAATTAAATAATTAAACTGGGAATATTAAATTACGGAATTACATTTGGTATCAGAGCAAGTCACTAAATTCTTAGTGAGATCTTGAGGTTATTCCGTTTAACTTGTTTTGTGTGAGATGTCTTTGTTTGCAGAAGGAAGTTCTATCTCTAGACCTCCTCTATTGAATGAGTCGAATTATCCTTATTGGAAGGTCAGGATGAGAGCATTCATCAAATCACAAGATGAGAAGGCATGGAGAGCTATTCTTACAGGTTGGTCTCAACCTACTGAAAATGATGAAAAAGGTAATACTCAGGTAAAATTTGAACTCAGTTGGACCACTGAAGATGAAAAATTGTCTGGTTATAATAATAAGGCTTTACATGCTATTTTTAATGGTGTTGGTGAAGGCTTTATTAAATTAATCTCATCTTGTGAATCTGCAATGGAAGCATGGGAAATCCTTCAAATTCAATTTGAAGGTACTGCTGATGTAAAGAGATCACGATTTACCATGCTGCAAACTAGATCCGATGAATTGAGAATGTCAGATACTGAAACTTTAAATGATTTTTATGAAAGATTATCTGATATTTCTAATGAGTTTTTTGCCTTGGGAGAAAAATTAGATGAATCTGTCTTGGTTCGAAAAATTGTTCGAGTTCTTCCTGACAGGTTTGATACAAAATTTCTTGCAATGGAAGAGGCAACAGACTTTGGCAAAATGAAGGTTGAGGAACTCATGGGGTCTTTAAGAACTTTTGAGTTGAATCAACAAATCAAGAAAAAGAGTAAATAAAGTCTCTCGAATGAGAAAAGTAAAGGTATTGCCTTTAATGCTTCTGAAAATATTATTTCTGATGATGAAAATGATGATGAAATGGTTCTGTTGGCAAAGAATTTCCGAAAATTCATGAAATCTGCTGGAAATAAAAAGAACTTTTCAAAGAACCCAAAAGGTAACATTTCTGGTAATATTCCTTCTAAACCTTTTTCATCTAACAATAAAAAAGGTATTAAATGTAGAGAATGTGAAGGTTTTGGTCACATTCAATCCGAATGTGCTAATACCTTAAAGAAAAATAAAAAGGGATTAAATGTTACTTGGAGTGATGATTCTGAGAGTAGTGAGGATGAAAAAGAAAAGGTTGTCCTAACAAGTGTTTTGTCAAGAAATCTGCAGGAAAAAGGAAAGAGTATTTGCTTGAACAATATCCTGATCGATGACAACAAGGAAGAATATAGATCCGAATCTGATGAGTCAGAAATTGATGAGAATTCTATGGCTGAATCCTACAAGGTAATGTTTGGTAAGTGGTTGGAAACATGTTCTAAAAATCGCTCCCTGGTTAAAGATAATAAAGTTTTGTGTAACAACATTAATGAGTTGGAAGATAAACTTAAATGTTGTGAATCTGAATTGTCTTTAAAAGAGTCAAAAATTATTTCTTTAACCAAGGAAATTGATAACATTAAAAAGAATGTTAAAATGCTAAATCCAGGTTCCACCATCTTTGAAAAAATTCAAAAATCTGGCCAAACCAATCATGCGGGGCTGGGTTATGTTCCAAATCAACCTGATTATAATACCACTTTTGTTAAAACTAATAGTTTTGTTTCTGGAAAAACTGTTTCTACCTCGCAGGTTTCTGTCTCTACAGCAAAGCACTCTGCTGTTACAGAAAAGAAGCAGCACGGTAAGTTTGACAATTTCAAAGGAATTGGAAGATGTTTCATTCCTATTTGCCATTATTGTGGAGTAAAAGGTCACATTCGACCTAAATGCATAACCATGCATAACATGTTTAAATCTAATTATCTTGGAAATAAACATGTTTTACAAAAACAAAAATGGGTTGTCAAAAACAAATGCTTGGTAGGTTCTACTTGTTTCAAAACTGATGCTTCGGACATGTGGTATTTTAATAGTGGTTGTTCTAGACACATGACAGGTGAAAAAGAATTTCTTGTGAACATAAGACCAATGCACTATAGAGAAGTTACATTTGGTAACGGTCTTACTGGTAAAGTCATAGGAATGGGAACTCTCAAGTTCGAAGGGCTTCCTAAACTAAAGAATGTCATGTTGGTTGAAGGACTAAAAGCTAATCTACTTAGCATTAGTCAGATTTGTGATCAGGGTTATACTGTGAGCTTTGATAGCAATCATTGTTATGTATATAATATTCTTGATGAAATTGTCTTACAAGGGCTGAGATCTAGTGATAATTGTTATACTCTCACTACGTATGCTACTTGTCATTCTGTCATTAAAAATGTTACTGATCTATGGCATGAAAAACTTGGTCATATCCATTTTAAAAATCTGAAAAAAATTGTCTGTTTCAGGAATTGTTCGAGGATTACCTAAATTAGGTAAAGAGTCATTGAGTAAATGTGGACCATGCCAGTTAGGTAAGCAATTGAAAATTTCTCACAAGAGTGTTCCGGATGTAAATACTTCTAGAGTTCTCGAACTCTTGCACATGGACTTAATGGGTCCAATCCAGGTAGAAAGCTTGAATGGTAAGAGGTATATCTTTGTTTGTGTTGATGATTTTTCTCGATTTTCATAGGTGGATTTTTTGAGAGAAAAATCTGATACTTTTGAAGCTTTCCAATCTTTGTGTTTGAAATTACGAGTTGAAAAAGATTGTAACATTGGTAAAATTGTTAGGATTAGGAGTGATCATGGTAAGGAATTTCAAAATACCATATATGATGAATTTTGTAAAGCTAATAGTATTTTTCATGAATTTTCTGCTCCTAAAACTCCTCAACAAAATGGAGTGGTTGAAAGAAAGAATCGTACTCTAACAGAAATGGCTAGAGTAATGTTGAATAGCAAGAAGCTCACAAAGCGTCTTTGGCCCGAAGCTATTAACACTGCTTGCTATACCATCAACAGAGTATTCTTACGTCCAGGTACTCACAAAACACCATATGAAATCTGGAAAGGTAAGAAACCAAATGTAAGTCACTTTCATGTGTTTGGATGTGTTTGTTATATTTTACGAGATCGTGATTACATTGGTAAATTTGATGCTAAAAGTGATGAAGGTGTTTTCTTAGAATATTCCACAAATAGTAGGGCATATCGTGTGTATAACATGAGAACCCAAACTGTTATGGAATCTGCTGATGTTGTTGTTGATGATCTAAAAGATTTTTCTGAGTTTTCCACAGAAGAACAGATTGAAGATTTGCTTGAAAAGACTGCTGCTGAGGAAAAGGAACCTGACGAAGCTACAGAAATAGTTGTCGAGGCTACTGTGCAGGAATCTGTTGCTACAGAAATACAACAACAAAAGAATTCGAGTATCCTTTAAATTCAATCACTGATCTAATACAGAGGGAACCATCCTCCAGGGTTAAAAAGAATCATCCTTCAGATCTCATCCTTGGAAACTTGGATGAGAGCATGGTTACAAGAAGAAAATATGCTAATATAATTCAATTTTTATGTTTTATTTCTTCTTTAGAACCAAAATCTGTAAAAGAAGCGCTAATGGATGAAGATTGGTTTCTTGCTATGCAGGATGAGCTACATCAGTTTGTTCGAAACAAAGTTTGGAAAATGATTCCAAGACCACCGTTTGTGAACATCATTGGAACCAAGTGGATCTTCAAAAATAAGAGTGATGAGTTTGGCACTATCATTTGAAACAAGGCAAGGTTGGTTGCCCAAGGATACACTCAAGTTGAGGGTATTGATTTTGATGAAACATTTGCTCCAGTAGCTAGACTGGAATCGATCAGGTTACTTCTTTCCATAGCTTGCATTCTTGGTATTAAATTGTATCAAATGGATGTCAAATCCGCTTTTTTGAATGGGCTATTAAAAGAAGAAGTCTATGTGGAACAACCTAAAGGGTTTGAGGATCCTCATTTTCCTGATCATGTTTATAAGTTAGACAAGGCGTTGTATGGTCTAAAACAAGCACCACGTGCTTGGTATGAGCATCTAACTGAATTTTTGCTTTCTCATGATTACAAGAGAGGAAATGTTGATAAAACACTTTTCATCAAAAACATTAATTCTGATGTGATTGTTGCTCAAATATATGTTGATGATATTGTGTTTGGCTCTACTTCTAACTCTGAAGTGCAGGTTTTTGTTTCCCAAATGCAAAAGGAGTTCGAAATGAGTATGGTATGTGAACTCACTTATTTTCTCGGTCTTCAAGTGAAGCAATCAGATGAGGGAACATTTGTCACTCAAAGCAAGTATGCAAAGAACTTGGTGAAAAAGTTTGGTCTTGAGAAAGCCAAACATACCAACACTCCCATGAGCACAACTTTGAAATTAAGCAAAGATGAACAAGGAGTAAAGGTAGATCAAACTTTGTATCGAAGTATGATAGGTAGTTTGCTTTATCTTAATGCTAGTCGTCCTGACATTTGTTATAGTGTTGGTGTTTGTGCACGATATCAAGCAAATCCCATGGAATCCCATCTTTCTGCTGTGAAAAGAATCATTCGCTATGTAAATAGCACTATTGATTTTGGGATTTGGTTTTCTAAAGACACTAACTCTAACCTTGTTTGTTTTAGTGATGCTGATTGGGCAGGTAATGCAGATGATAGAAAAAGTACTAGTGGTGGATGTTTCTATCTTGGAAACAATCTGGTTTCATGGCATAGCAAGAAGCAAAACTCAATCTCTCTGTCCACAACTGAGGCTGAGTATATTGCTGCGGGTAGTTGTTGTACCCAATTGTTATGGATGAAACAAATGATGGCAGATTATGGGTTTGATTTGAAAATTTTAACCATCTTTTGTGATAACACTAGTGCTATAAACATTTCTAAGAATCTTGTTCAACACTCTCGCACAAAGCACATAGACATTCGTCATCACTTTATTAGAGAGCTTGTGGAAAATAAAATTCTTGTCTTAGAATATGTTGAAACTAGCAAACAAATTGCAGATATTTTTACTAAAGCTCTTGACTTGGTCCACTTTATTTCTCTAAGGAAATCCTTAGGGGTTTGTACTATTTAATGCTTTTGTTTTTCTTAATCCTTGATATTTGAGTTGTCTTAGAGTTCATAATATCTTGTCCTTGTCCTAGAAGAAAATTTCAACCTTATAAGAATTTCAGTCATTATTTTATTGCTAATGTTGTAATGTTATGATGTCATACAGGTTTGTCAGGAAAATTGTTCACTCCTCACAGGAATATTCAGGTTCATCAAACAGCGTTATGTAAGCTACCATTTTTGAATATTGTTGTTTAAAAAAGTGTGTGTTCAAGCTCCATTGGATGAATAGAGCTACCTATCTCAATGTGTGAAAGCCATCTCTGAGTAAGTTGACACTATGTAATTAGGAGTTATGTAGAAGATACGCTACCATTGAAAAGGGCTACCATTGAGGTAGTGTGACAGCGTCTCCTATGATTACAATTTATCAGAAAAAGTCTTTTTGACAAATTGGGCAATGTTCCCTGCTTACACTTTCACACACTTATGCTTGACACAGTTTGTGGTAAAAAAATTTCTATTCTCGAAAATGGTGTTATAAAGCTGTTACATAATTTTTGATTTGCTTTAATATTCTTGGTGACTGAGTCAATTTTTCCTGTGTAACCGGTATGACCTCATTCTATTACTTCATTAGCTTGATAAAATAATTTCTGATTATTCTTATGAGTTTGATTTTTTCATCAGGGACAAAGACAAGAGGACATTGTGAATTCTAGTTACAAAAATATCAAGGTTATTTTATTTTTCTGTCTTTTAATCAAAAAATAAAAAATAAAAAAAAAAGAAGAGAAATTTGTGATCGAGTTTGTCAATTGAGCTCTGTTAAAAATTCTTGTTATTTTTTGTTATGTTTCATTATATTCTTAGACATTATTTTTTTTGCTCTTAAGTGGTGATTAGTGCTTTTTGTGTCTCTTTGTGTTCTCTTGTTCATTATTTGCAAATTTTTTTGGGGGGCATTTTTTTGAAAAAATTAAAGAAAAAGGGGGGCATAATTTTTCGATTTTTTTTCGAATCTTTGTAAATATTTTTTTTTATTTTATATTTTATGGTAACATGTTTTAATTGTATTTTTTTATAGAATGTTTTCTTTATTTGTGGAGATTTGGTCTTAGTTTGGTGTTTTTAGAAAACTTGTACTTAAATAATTAATTATTTTTTGTTTCCATTTTGGTGGCAATTTCGGTTATGGTAGGGTAATTAATTGCTTAGATTGTGTGGGGATATTTGGTTTCCTTTTCCTTTTAAGGAAACATTGACCATTGTTTGGAAAAACCTTTTTGGTTTCCTCTTTTCTCTCCACACGCGATGCAAAGGTAAGGAAGTTACTTTCCTTTTTTAGTTATTTTTCTGATTTTGGGTAAGTAAAATCAAATGTTATATATGCTCAACTACCCACTCACCCACGATCACCACTCACTCTTCTCCTTCCATTTTTTTTCTCTCAAAGGTCTAATATTTTTTTCAAAGTGTAAGAGTGTTTGTGTTCTAGGGTTTCAAAGAAAAATGGCCAAAACTAAGAATGCCCAACCGTCCAAGAAGCCCTCTCGTGGCTCTGCATCTGCTTTTCCGATCAGCCCGCCTGCGCCGCCTGCACCAGCAACCGGAGCTTCTGGTTCGTCTTCTGCTCCGACGAAGTCTGCCAGAAAATCGAAGACCCAAGCTCGAAAATCTGTGGTAAATCTCTCCTCTCCACCTGTTGTTGCTTCTCCTATTGCTTCTTCAACACCTGGGTTTGGTGATCATGATGAATCCCATTCATCCGATCACACATTGTCGAAGTCCTCTTCTTCGAATGGTGCTCCTAATGTCGACAAAGCTTTGGTGACCTTGCCCACGGTGAGTTCTCGAACAAGGTCCAAGGTTTCCTCTCCTCAAAAACTCGAAGTGGTTCAACCTAAAAAGGTATCCAAAGGGAAAAAGGTGGTGACTACATGTTCAAAGGTCAAAAATCTCAAGGAGAATCCCCCTTCGGTCTCATCCTCGGATTTTGAACCAGAAGAAACTGAGGAGGATCATGATTCAGAGGGCTTGTCCGATTCAAGTGAAGAATTTGTGCCCAAAGATCAACCTACTGTTGATGATTCTGGACCCAAGAGTGAAGAACCAGAGACTGATCCTGTCACTACAGAGCCTGTTCCTGTCCCTGCTGCAGTTCCAAAGAAGGACAAAGGAAAAAGGCCCATTGTCTCTCCAAATCATGTTCTTCCTCAGAAAAGAAAGAGGCCCTCTGGTATTTCTCTTGATAACTTCAAGCCCCACTCTCATTATTTTTGTTATAATGATCATGCTAGAGATATGAAATTCTATGAGAATAGGAATTTTACCGTGGAGAAATTTTTTAATGTTATTGCTCATAAGCCTTTTGGAGTGTATAACATGTTGAAAGAAAGACAATGGGTAGATACCTTGATCGGTTTTGATGGCTATGTGGATAGAATTGTGAAGGAATTTTATGCTAACATCACTGATGAGTTTCTCGATGAGGACTCTTTTATGTTTGGCAAAGTTTTTGTCAGAGGACACTGGTATTCCTTTACTGTGAAGGATGTTGCTGAGGCTCTCAATCTGCCTATGAGAATTGAGCCAACTGATGTGGAGTTTGATCGTCAAAAGGTGTTCGGTTATCTCACTGGCGATAATGAAGTTGAACTTTCCGACACCATGCATATGTCTCAACTCACCTATCAACATGCTGCTCTCATGAGGTTTGCCCTATCCAATTGGTTTCCTTGCTCCAATCCGGTAAATGTTTCAAATGAACTTGCATTCTTTTTGTATAAAGTTTCAATTGGTGCTAAAATTGATTTGGCTGACATGATTTGGGAGCAAATTGTTTCTCTTCGAAAGGGTAAGAAACCTAGGCTCAATCTCATTTTTCCTCACTTAATCTATAAAATTTAATCTGATCAAGAGGAATTGATTCTTGAGAATGAATCAATTGAGATGCCTGCTGTTGGAACCACTTTCAAAATTCCCGAGAAGCCTCCTCAAGAAAAAGCTGCTCAAAGAAAGGCTCGGTCTGCTTCCCCTGGTCTTACAAATGATCCTGCTGCTGCATCTGCTTCAACTTCTGCTCTTACAGAAATGGCAGAATTCAACTTGCGTTTGGGAAGAATGGAGACTAGTCAGGCCTTGCTTCTTAGGAAGATGGACAGCATCATGAAATACTTCCGACCCAATGATGATGAATAAGTGGTTCAATCTTTTATCTCTTGCTTTTTATTAATGTATGTTTGAACTTATGACTTTGTCCATGTTTGTTTTTGTTATCGTTGGCTCCTTGATAGACAAAAAGGGGGAGTAGTATCATTTTTTGGATTCATTGTTTGGATTCTTTGTTACAACTCTGGACCCTTGGTTTTAGGGGGAGTTGCTTGTTATCGGTTTGCAAGCTTTTCCGTCCAAAAAAAGTTCTTTGTTTTATGTGTTAGAGTGCTTTCATGCAGGGGGAGTATTTTCTATACTCTTTTATCTTTAAAAAGCTATTTGCTTTGGTTTCTAACACTTGATGCAGGTTTTCTCATAATAAAATGTTTTGTCAATCAAAGTGCCAAAGGGGGAGATTGTTAATTCCATTTTTGGCATATTTGATTGACAAAAATATTTTATTATTTAATGTATATTTCGGCTGGAGTGTTTAATATGGTTTCCCTATTTGTGTATATCTAAACTTGGAAGGAAAGTTGTCTAGCTTTCCTATTTATGGAAATTGAGGTAAATATGGTAAGTTTTGATTACACATTTATTCTTTGCTAACCAGCTGTTAATCTGATCTTGTGTTGAGTTTCCCATTTTCTTAGATCAGGTTTCTTGAAGAGAAAACCGGAGCTAAACTTTCCTTTTCTATAAAAGGAAAGTTGTAGTTACTGCCCACGATTCTGTAGGTATAGAAACGGAAATTCCTGGACTGATTGAAGAATTATTTTAGGGAAGTTTCTAGTGGGTTGAGGTCTTGTTCAGACCGAATGTAAGCTGTCTATGAGATGTATATTCATTATAAATACATCCTATAGCTGCTAGGTTAAGTTAACTCTTTTATTCACTTTCATATCTTAAGAAAAGAGTGTCTTTGTTATGTAGAGAAGAGTTGTTCTACTCTTACTCTGTTTATTTGTTGTTTGTATTGTCTTGAGTCTGTATTCAAGTCTACAACGAAGAAGAACATCAGTGCACCTTCGGGAGAAGGGTATTTACAAGCTTTCGGGAGATTGCTTTTGAAGTCTTGCATCAGGATGATACAAGCACACAACCTTCGGGAGATGGTTGTATAGGCTTTCGGGAGATAGCCTTTAAGCCTTGAATCAGGAGGATTTAAGCACTCTTCAAGGTGATCGAAGGGAGTTCGAGCTCTTGGAGTTTTATCAAGATTCGGTTAGTAGGTGGAATACATCAAGCTTGCGACATACAATAAGAGGGAGTCTTTTTACGCATAAGTCAATTACTTTGTATTTTTGATACCAATCTAATGAATCTTATCTCTGGGTGTGGCCCCGTGGACTAGTAACAATCTGAAAGGATTGTTGAAACCATGTACAAAAATCTTGTGTGTTTTTACTTTTATGCACTGTTTGTTATTCTGGGTTTCTCTGGAGTTATAGAGTTGTATTCTGTAACTACGGAAAAACTGTTTTCAGTACCAGTTTCATTATTCCGCATTTAATTAATCACTTAATTAAATAATTAAACTGGGAATATTAAATTACGAAATTTTACTAACAATTATCGACTCCTAGTCCTCTACCCTTTTTTTTTTTGAGTCCTTTATCGGAAGTTGGTGTTTTCTAAGGCTATTTCAATCTAAAAAATCATACAACTCGATTCTAATTAACTACAAAACAAATATGGTATAATTACAAAATTAGTGCAATAAGCATGAATATTGTCATCACTAAAAAGATGAAAAGTATAATGTTGCTCAAGAAATAGCTACAAATGTAACTCGATTGAATTCCAATTACAAAATAACTATCATATAATCACATAATATTGCAATAAGCATGGACATTATCATCGCTAAAGAGATGAACAGTGTGATCATCGACAGTCTCGTAGACTTGGTCGGGAAAATAACCACGAACATAGCTCTCGTTGTAGCCATGTCGGTAGTAATTGTACGACGTTGCGTATGTGGAGTCATCCAAGTACTGAGAGGCAAAAGGATAATACTCACTGTCGTATGGGAATGGCCAAAACTCAGCTCTTCTTCCTGTTCTTCTAACCCTTTTTAACACCTTTCTTTGGTCAACATATCCACTTACTGTCACCTTTTGCTTATCCATGTCTATTTCCAAACTATCAACTCCTACATATTTTATATAAAAAAAAATAATAATAAAATTTGTTTTAAGTTACAACATTAATTATGACTAAAATTAAAAGTTTATGATTAAAAAATATATTATTATCACAAACAAAAAAATTCGTTACTGATTAATTATATTTAGTTATGAATATATATATAATATTACAAAATAACTATTATATAGTTATAAATTTTTTTTAATCTAACAATTTTAATAATTTAGGGAAAAATTTTAATGATCATACAAAGTTGAAATGAAATTTTTAACAATTTCACGTTTATTACTATTGAGAGGAGCTTTATTAGCCAATCAACTTGACTTAATTAATAATAAATATATTATATACATAAAATTAAAACAAAACAATATTAATATTATTATATTGATAATCTTGTACTGCACTTTACTTAATGATTAGAAAGAAAGAAAAAAAAGGGTTATATTACATACCATTACTTTTCAACAAGATAACAATTAAAGTTATATTATTTTATATTATTGATGATTATATAAGTAAGTATTATTAATATTAATATGTACCTTCAATCTTTGAAATTGCTCTTCGTATTCTCTTTTCACAACCTTCACAGTCCATATGAACCAACAACTCAACAATCTGATCACACAAAAACCAAATAAATAATTCAAATATATATTTATATAATATATATATATATATATATAGATGATGAAGAAGAAATGATAATGTAATTAATATATATACAAATATTAATTAAGAATATATAGTACTCACAGACATGGCATTAAATACTCTTCTCTTCTTTGACCCCAATCCAAACATATTCACCATGCATATATAATATATATAACAAATATAATAAGCTCTTTAATCAATTATATATAGTTACTATTATATATAAGACCTGAAATTCTTCTTTATATATTAATAATCCTTCTTCAATGTTTTTGTTTCTTCTCAGCTAATAATATACATATACACACATAAGTATAGCTTGGGGTATATCTATATATATATATACACGTAAGTATATATATATAGATTAATTATTTAGTTAAATTACCAAATTTTTGGTTTGAGTTATGTTATATATAAGTAAGACTCGCTTTCATTAATTTTGAGTACATATCGAATAATAATGACATTTTCCTATTTATTAATTTTCTTTAACATAATAATATTATTAATTAATTAATTTTTATATCATACATGAAAAAATGAGAGTATATATTATATTATTATAGAGGGAACATGAGAATATATTAATGTTACAAGTTGAAATATTGGGTTGTCATACGAGATCGAATTTATCCTCCTTTGGATTCTTTTTGGATAAAATCTAATTAATTATATTTACATATATATAGTAATATTGTAATAACATATACAAAAAATAGTTTTATGTTTTTTTTTTTAATTTATTTATTTTGATTGTTGTAGTTAAGAAATATAAACTATATATAATATATAGGTACAATATTACAGGGCAGAAAATGCATATATTCTTTATTCTTATATAATATATAAATTTAAATGAATAAATAGTATTCTCATGAGAAAATGACTTATTCCATAATGAACTAGACATATGCATGCTTTATTATTCAAGCCACTTATCTTCAATATATCTATATTTTCAGCACATTATATTATCTACTTTTTCCAAAACAATAATGTGGAATTGTTTGCTATAAAATTAGGAGGCGTTTGGTTGGGAGGAATAAAAATATAGGAATAGGAATGGGAATGGGAATGGGAATAAGAATAGGAATGGAATGGAATAAAATTTAAAATGCATAAAAAAAATTGATAAAAAAATAATTAAATTTTTTTTCTTGTTATATTGGAATGGTCATTCCTTCCTTTTTTAAAATGGAATAGTCATTCCACCAAAATGGTGGAAAGAGCATTCTATTAGAATGTCATTCTAATACTTTAAAATGCAACCAAACAAAGGAATGGAATGAAAATTATTTCCTTTCCATTCCATTCCATTTCATTACCTCCAACCAAACGCCACCTAAGGTAAATACTATTTTAAATTTGTTTTATAAAAGTGATTGATTTGATTATCTATTTTGTTAAAAAATAAATTACTCTGTGTTTTTAAAATAATATTAAATAGCCGTTCACCTTGAACTGATTTTTTTTTTTTACAACATAAAATAATGTAATAATAATCTGATATAGAGGTATGATGACAAAATTAGTTACGTTTTTTATATCATTTTGTGCTAAAAATTGTCAAAAATTGTACTATTTTAGAAAATATAAGATTTATTTTATAGCTTAACAAAACAAAACGTCTAATCAATAACTTTTACAAAATACAAGATCTAAATGGTATTGTCTAATAATAAAACTATAATGGATATAACCATATACAATAAAATTTAAGTTATAATTTTTCTAAATACATACTAAAAATAAAAACAAAATATGAATGTTCCTACCAATAAAGATAAAAATAGTGTCCTAAAATTTTCATATATAATATACACTATAAAAAAATTTATTTTTAATCACCATAAAATTTATAATTAAAAGTAAAAAATATGTGACTAATTATAAATTATCATTTCTATGTTGTGATTAATATGTCCGTAGCTAAATGTATTAATCACAAAAATTATAATTTATTATGACTAAATATGTTTTTAGTTACAATATTTTTTGTGACTAAAACTAAATTAGTGATAACTTGTATCTAAATACCATGTTTTAGTCACAAGGAAATTTTTATTAAACTAATAGGAATTGAATCATTATGGCAAGAAAAAGTTTAATTCAGAGGGAGAAAAAAAGGCAAAAATTGGAACAAAAATATCATTCGATTCGGGGATCCTCAAAAAAAGAAATAAGAAAAGTTTAGTCACACAAATTTATATTGTGACTAAAAATTAAGTTTTACTAAATATAGTTTTTTTTTTTTGTGGTGATAGTATTTTAATACCAAGTGTACTCACTCTTTTTTTCTTTTTATTATGAAGTACTTAATGAATAAAAGTAATTAAGAAATTCATGGTTGGTGTATAATGTATATTCTTTAGCACTTAAACCATGATATTATATAGTACAATGAATATTTTCTTCTTCTTCTTCTTTTCTTATATTCGTATTATAATTAATTGGTGGCAAAACGTGCAAAATAAGTTTGATGGGCTAGTTTTGTTGATTAAAGAATATTGCATATATTTTTTGTGAAAAGCATATAAATATATATGTATATATATAAGCCATGTATGGATGTGATGATTTTGTGATAACCCAATTGGAGTGGAACCATCTTTAGGGCATATGCTTCATATAGACTTTTTCACTTCAACCACAAACCAAAAACCAAAAACCAAAAACCATGTATTTATTAATTTATATAAAAATATATATTTTGGTATAATTAATTGTTAAATTATGTTAATTTTTGGTGGATTAGTTCATGTATTGTTGTTAAGTAAGTACATACACATTCTATATTTTCATATAGAGGAGACAATGGGTTTTGATTCTTTGTTCCCTTTTGCTTTTTGTCGTCTAAGTTTAGGCTTCATCCCACTTGTTTCATAGGATGATATTTTACTTTATTTAAATAGGTCAAAATTTTAAAAAATAAATTTTTTATTTGAGAAATAAAATAAAATTCAAATAATTTTTTAAACCTTTTTTAAAAAAAAAAACAAAAAAAAGGAGCCTTATAGGCTAATTTTTGAAAAATATACTTAAAAGAAAAAAATTATGAAAAATCTCTTGGACTGAGAGGGAATTTAGACAACGACCCTGAACGTGGCTATCTCTCATTATTATTAAACACATAAATTCTTTTCTCAAATTTATTTAGAAATCCGATTCAAAACTTAACGATACAAGAGGTGGTAAGCCCAAAAGCACGAGGGCTCATTTGAGTCTATCTCAACCCAGATGGTTAACCTACGAAAATAAGCTAGACAACCCACTAAGATTAAGTCCAACACCACAATTAACGGTCATAGACATGATTTGTGGATCACACCACTCCAAGATGGTCAACTACTCTCACTTTTCTTTTCTTAACCCATTGTTAACACATTTTAATTGTGGAGCAGAATGATAATGATAAACTTCAAGCGCAGCGAAATAATAAAGAAACGAAACGAAGAAAATTTACTCAGTTTGGTAAAACTACCAAACTATCACTAAGAGAGATATATTTCACTTATCACTTCAAAATTACATATGCTCTTAATCTCAATCTCTTCACCTAAATCTCAATACACTCTCTGCTTCTTTCTCACTCACATCACATAACAAACTCGCACACTTTTTTTTTCACAACTAACCATTTTCTCCACACATATACATACCTCTCTCACACACAAAATACATATCTATAATCTTACAAAACTTGGGCACTAAGACAACTTGGAGACCAAGACATTCTAAAGCTTCCTTAAGAAGACTCATCAAAACTTTTGGCTACTTAGACTTTTCTTTTCTCACAATTTATAATTACTCAAAAAGAAATTGCAACTTTACAAATATAGATAAATAAATAAAGAAACAAATAATTTGAGTCAAACTCCAACAATACCTTGGCACAAATTCTATAAACTCACAACTCAAACCATCAATAAGAATATATATGCACTGAATTCATACTCTCATTAAACTTCACTTGAACACTTATCTTCACATTCTTCAATCTTTCATTGATTCTTCTTTCTTCAAACAACTTCTAACTGAAATTGGAGTTTTCTCCACCTTGTCGTATTCCTTCACTTTAACTGAATGCATTTTGTAACTTGACTCTACCTAAAATAGTCTTCTCGACTAATTTATACAAATTTCGCTCTTTCTCACCTTTCACAACTACCAAGCCACTTTTCTTGATAGTTATTTCACCATCTTTTGCGGAATAGACACAACTTCGAGTATCCAAAGCTCCCAAAGAGATGAAGTTCCTCCTTAATGTTAGAACATGTCTCACATTAGTCACTGTTCTCACAACACCATCAAACAGCTTCACCTTAACAGTTCCTATTCCAACAACTTTAGAGCTAGAATCATTATCTATCAAAATAGTACAACCATCATATGCCTTATAAGTGTTAAAACACTCCTTATACGGGCACATGTGGAACGGACAACCAGAATCCAAAATCTAAAAGTCATAATAGTTTTCATCAGGTATGACAGAGAGAACATCAAAGTCATTTTCAAAGACTTCACCAACAATATTTGTGGAATTTGATAGGTCTTTGCATTCTTGATTCCTTATTGTTTCAAGATGCTTGGTCAACTCTTCACAGTTCCGCCTACACATGTTCCTTTTTGTGATAATAGTAGCACTCAACTTCCCTCTAAGAGTGTGAATGAGCGCAACTGTCTCTTTGTCATCATATCTTCCTCTTAATGTACTCCTACCACGACTTAATTCTAACCTTGTCACAAGAGCTTGATCAGTATGAGACATACCACTTGGTTGCTTGATACTACCTATCTTCAAAAGAGCAGTTGACACCTCATCCACAGTTAAAGTAGTCTTTCCAACCAAAAGTGTAGCTACTAGTGTCTCATATGATTTTGGTAAAAACGCCAACAAACTAATAGCTTGATCATCTTCATCAATTTTGACCTCTACACTTAACAATTGAGTTATGCACTTATTAAGTCTATATATATATGATCCCTAACATCTTCTCCTTCAACCATTTTTAATTCATATAGCTGCTTCTTCAAATATAATCTATTTGTTAGGAATTTTGACATATAAAGTTTTTCTAACTTTTTCCATAACTCAAACAGACATGCAGGAATGTCAATCTGGGCTATTTTCGCGGGCCGGGCCGGGCCGGGCCCCCGGCCCGACGGGCCGATTGTGGCCCGAATTATTCAGGCTCTTCTCGGGCTTCTGGCCCGGCCCGGCCCGGCCCGGTATATATTATTTCGGGCCGGGCCCGGCCCGGCCCGGTTTCAAATATATTAAAAAAAACCTAAATCCCTAAAAAAAAAATCCCAAATTCTAAACCTAAAGAATCGCAGAACCTCCACTCCAGTCTTCACTGCCGCTGCACTAACAAGAGAAAACTCAATTCCACTGCTCTCAGCTACAGCAGCACACACCTCGACGACGGCGTCTCTCACCTCCTCAAGTCGACGGTGCCCCCAACCAAGACATTCTATTTTTCGAATCAAGCTTCTCTTTACCCTCTTTGTTGGTTTTAAGAGGTATTTTGGTTTTCATTTCTTGAGAGTTTTTTTTTCCCTTTCTTATCTTTGAAGATCTTAGATGGGTTCAATTTTTTTACTTAAGCACATTTGTTTCGTTCAGTTTATCGATTAGTAGAATATAATTTTATTACAATTTCATTCGATAGTAGAACATAGAAATACTAGTTCGAATATTAACACGTAGCATATCAGTTAGTAATGGACTGTCATTCAAATAGTTTTCTGGTTTGTAATTAAGAATATATGTTGATTTTGGATTCTGTAATTTTGAATAATGACCAATATTAAATAAAATACTAAGTGAACGTAGTTTGTAGCATTGTAACTGGCCTATGCTTAAGCACATTTTGTATTGGCCTATGCTTTATTTATCGATTGTATTGTAACTGTAGTAAAATAGTTGGAGAAAATACATGTCTTACATAATTATTACAATATTGATTTTAAAACATAATCAAACAACATAATAGTTCTCCCATTACCCATGACTCAAAACAAGACAAAACCAAAGAAAAAAGAAATCCCTTTTAATAAGGCATGTCATATTGTAATAGTATAATAGTTATAACTAACCACTTCCTAATAATAATAATAATTTTTAGAAAGAAAAAAAAAAAAGAGGACAAATAATAATAATAATCAATGGTGGGTTTTGATGCATTATCTATTTTCTCATCAAATTTTCTCTTTCTAAAAATAATAATATATAAAAAAGGTGTCTATAATGAATTGTCTCAACCACCACCAAAATTAAATACTCAAATGAAACAAAACAAAATAATAAGTATTCTAAAAAAAAAAAAAACCGGGTCGGGCCTAACCCGGCCCAATTATCTCGGGCCGGGCTTGACCCGCTAGGCCAAAAGAAGGAGTCGGGTCGGGCCGGGCCGGGCCAAAGTGATGTCGGGTCGGGCCGGGTTTGTGCCGCTTTCGCCAGCAACTCCTTCCAATCTTCATCAGTCATACTCTCAAGCTTCTTTCCTTGCAGTACCTTTAAGAGCTCTTGTTGTACCCAAACATCTTTCACCATGCTCTGCCATAAACTAAAATTATTTTTCTCATCAAAAAGCTCGATCTCAAATTTTATGGAAGACACTATCTTTGACATATTCGTTGTAGATTTAAACTTTGGCTTTGATACCACTTTTTTGGAAAAACGATAAACTTCAAGCACCACGAAATAAAAAAAATTTACTCAATTTGGTAAAACTACCAAACCCACTAAGAGAGATATATTGCACTTATCACTTCAAAATTACATATGCTCTCTATCTTAATCTCTCCACCAAAATCTCAATACACCATTTGCTTATTCCTCACTCTCACCACACAATAAACTCACACACTTCTCTTTTCACAACTCATTATTTTCTCCACACATATACCTCTCTCACACATAAAATACATATTTATAAAGTTAAAAAACTTGGACACCAAGACAACTTGGGGACCAAGACATTCCAAAACTTCCTTAAGAAGACCCATCAAAACTTGGCCACCAAAATTTTTCTTTTTCCACAATTGATAATTACTCAAAAAATTGTAACTTTACAAATATAGATAAATAAATAATTTGAGTCATACTATTACCCTTGTTAGAGTTTGACTCAAATTATTTATTTCTTTCTTTATTTATCTATATTTGTAAAGTTGTAATTTCTTTTTGGGTAATTATTAATTATGGGAAAAGGAAAGTCTTGGTTGCCAAGTTTTGAAAAGTCTTCTTAAGGAAGCTTTCGAAAATGTCTTGGTCTCCAAGTTATCTTGGTGCCCAAGTTTTGTAACTTTATAAATATGTGTTTTGTGTGTGAGAGAGAGATGTGTGTGTGGAGAGAGAAAAATAGTGAGTTGTGAAAAGAGAAGTGTGTGAGTTTGTTATGTGGTAAGAGTGAGTGAGAAGCAAAGGGTGTATTGGGATTTGGGTAGAGAGATTGAGATAGAGAGTATATGTAATTTTGAAGTGATAAGTGAAATATATCTCTCTTTGTGGGTTTGGTAGTTTTACCAAACTGAGTAAATTACTTTGCTTCGTTTCTTTGTTATTTCGTTGCGCTTGAAGTTTATCGTTTTTCCCAACAAGTGGTATCAGAGCCAAGGTTCAGATCAACACAGAAAATGTCAAAGATGGTGTCTTCCACAAAATTTGAGATCGAGCTTTTTGATGGGAAGAATAATTTCAGTTTATGGCAGAGTACGGTGAAAGATGTGTCGGTACAACAAGGGCTCCTAAAGGCACTGTAGGGAAAGAAACCTGAGAGTATGACTGTTGAAGATTGGGAAGAGTTGCAGGCAAAAGCGGTAAGCACTATTCGTTTAAGTTTGGCTCCTGAATTAAAGTATAGTGTATTGAATGAAACATGTCCTTATGAGCTATAAAAAAAGTTAGAAAAACTTTATATGTCGAAATCTCTAACAAATAGATTATATTTGAAGAAGCAATTATATGAATTAAAAATGGTTGAAGGACAAGATGTTAGGGACCATATAAATAAATTTAATAAGTGCATAACTCAATTATTAAGTGTAGATGTCAAAATTGATGAAGAGGATCAAGCTATTATTTTGTTGGCATCATTACCAAAATCATATGAGACATTAGTGACTACACTTTTGGTTGGAAAGACTACTTTAACTGTAGATGAGGTGTCAATTGCTCTTTTGGAGACAGATAGTATCAAGCAACCAAGTAGTGTGTCTCATACTGATCAAGTTCTTGTGACAAGGTCAGAATCAAGTCGAGGTAGGAGTACATCAAGAGGAAGATATGATGACAGAAGAGACAATCACGCTCATTCACGTTTTTCGAGAGAAGTGGAGTGCTACTATTGTCACAAAAAGGGACATGTTAGGCAAAATTGTGAAGAGTTGACTAAGCATCTTGAAGCAATGAGGAATCAAGAATGCAAAGACACATCAGATTCCACAAATGTTGCTGGTGAAGGCTTTGAAAGTGACTCTGATGTTCTCTCTGTCATAGCTGATGAAAACTTTTATGACTCTTGGATTTTGGATTTTGGTTGTTCGTTCCACATGTGCCCGTATAAGGAGTGCTTTGACACTTATAAGGCATATGATGGATGTACTGTTTTGATGGGTAATGATTCTAGCTCCAAAGTTGTTGGAATATGAACTGTTAAGGTGAAGATGTTTGATGGTGTTGTGAGAACACTGACTGCTGTGAGACATGTTCCAACATTAAGGAGGAGCTTAATCTCTTTGGGAGCTTTGGATGCTCGAGGTTATGTCTATTTTGCAAAAGATGGTGAAATAACTATCAAGAAAGGAGGCTTGGTAGTGGTGAAGGGTAAGAAAGAGTGAAATTTGTATAAATTAGTCGGGAAGACTAATTTAGGTGGAGTTGTGAAGGTCGAGTCACATCACAAAAGACATTTAGTTAGTGCGAAAGAATGTGACAAGGTGGAGAAGACTCCAATTTCAGTTAAAAGTTGTTTGAAGAAAGAAGACATCAGTGAAAGATTGAAGAATGTAAAGACAAGTGCTCAAGTGAAGTTCAATGAGAGTATGAATTCGATGCATATATACTCTTATTGATGGTTTGAGTTGTGAGTTTAGAGAATTTGAGTCAAGGTGGAGATTGTTAGAGTTTGACTCAAATTATTTATTTATTTCTTTATTTATCTATATTTGTAAAGTTACAATTTTTTTTGGGTAATTATTAATTATGGGAAAAGGAAAGTCTTGGTTGCCAAGTTTTGAAAAGTCTTCTTAAGGAAGCTTTGGAAAATGTCTTGGTCTCCAAGTTGTCTTGGTGCCCAAGTTTTGTAACTTTATAAATATGTGTTTTGTGAGAGAGAGAGAGAGAGAGGTGTGTGTGGAGAGAGAAAAATAGTGAGTTGTGAAAAGAAAAGTGTGTGAGTTTGTTATGTGGTGTGAGTGAGTGAGAAGCAAATGGTGTATTGGGATTTGGGTAGAGAGATTGTGATAGAGAGCATATGTAATTTTGAAGTGATAAGTGAAATATATTTCTCTTTGTGGGTTTGGTAGTTTTACCAAACTGAGTAAATTACTTTGCTTCGTTTCTTAGTTATTTCGCTGCGCTTGAAGTTTATCGTTTTTCCCAACAACCCTCCACATGAGCTACGATGAAATCGTATCCCTTATATAACGAGAAATCAACCTCACGACAATTATAAATCAACTATAAAACAACCAAAAAGAAGCAAAAAAAAAATCTTATGTCAACTATAAATTTAACTATAAAATAACTAAAAAATAGTTTATTATTTTTACTAAATAGGTATTTTTGTAAATAAAAAAATTTAAAATGTAAAAATAAAAATTTTCCATGTTAAAGTATTTTTGTAATTTTTTTTTAAATTTTAGTTAATTATGTAATTTTTTCAAAAAAAAAAAAAAGGTGGGTCCAAAAAAAATCTTGAAGAGAAAAGTGAGTAGAAAACTTTTTTAAATTAATAACAATGTATAATTACTGAAATGTGGATTAATTCATAGATTAGAAAAATCTATAATTACTAATATAACCTATATTAATACTATAATAATGAAAGGTTATAAATATAATTGTAAAATAATTTAATTTTCTTTCATTCATCTACCAAATATTCATAATCCAAATATAATTTCTTTATACTTCTTAAAAAATATCTTTCCCTCATATCTCTTCCTAAATTCTAACATAATTCTTCTCTATCAAATATTGTAGTGTAAATATTTTCTCATAAAAACAATGTCAAAGTTTGAATTTTCATATCCTAATATTAATTTTTTTATTCTCCATTAAAATAAGAAAATCTTCCCTTTAATAATTTAATATTTATAAAGTAATTTTTTAAATATTAAACAATATTACCCATTAATGATATATCCCTGAATTGTAAATAAAATCAGAACAAATTAATGAAAAAAATGAAAGAATCAAAATTATTATTATTATTAGGATTTGATTGGTTTGTGATTCAAAAATTATGTTTTTTAAAAATGTGTTTTGGAAACAAAAATTTAAATTTTGTAATTAAGTGAAAATTTGTTTTTAAATATGTGATTGGTTGTAGTGTGATTTAATGTTTTTGAGTTTTAAAAAATTGAATATGTGATTGGTTGAGAATCTCAAAATAAAAAAGTAAGAGAATAATTGGAGAGTTTTTGGATTCAATGATTTGAAAACACAAAAAACATAAAAATGGTGTTTTCATTTTTTAGCCTAAAACTCAAAATAGTATTCAAATTTTATTTTTGAAAACACTCAACCAATCAAGAATTCTTAAGTGGACCCCCACCATTTTAATTTTCAAAAACATAAAATAGTTTTCAAATCCTAAACCAATATTTTTTACTAAAATGGTTTGGAAAAAAATCAAAATGATTTTATTTTATTTACTTTGTTAAAAAAGAAAAATTAAATTAACTCAATTATCCTATATGAATCTAATTAAATAAAATATAAAATAATTATTGTATGAGATATATTTTAAAGGGTAAAATTATTTTTTAATTTTATCTTGAAAAATAAAATTCTTACCCTTAACAACCTTGCCATTTTCTTCCCATATCTAATCTATTCATTTTTTCCCATATAAATGTATATAACTTCTAATATTATTCTTATAAATGAAAAGTCAAATAAATGTATATAACTTCTAATATTACTCTTATAAATTAATGAAATTAGATTTTTTGTAAAAAAAGAATCCATAATTTCTCAATAAAAATACACTTTCAAAAAAAAATAATAATAAAAAAAGAAGGCTTTTATTTTTTTTTTGAATGGTCAAAGAAAGAAGGTAAAAGAGAAGACTTTAAACTAAAGTACATATATAATCCATAAATGAAATTATATTATTCTTATAAATGAAATTATATTTTTATTTTAAGGAAAATAATAAAATTCATAATTTATCTTAACAAAATTGCACTTTTTAAAAAAAATCAAAATTGAAAGGTAAAAGACGAGGTTTTAAGCTAAAGTACATAAATGCATATATAGGATATATAATAGGATTTTTTTCTTCATTTTTATACTTTACAATTTTTTTTTTTTACAAAATTTCACATAGAAACACCTATAGTAACTAACAAAGCAACTTAATCACAACCAAAAGCCATATAAAAACCCACATAAAAATCACTGAAGAAACTGCCGGCGCAACCCAAACTGTAATCACAGGAGAAATCACAATCACTAGAGCATCACAAACTGTAAATTTAAATAAAAAAAATTAAAAAATAGTATATAAAGTAATTTTTCTATATAATATAATATTATTCTTATTAGATTATTTTTTTAAAATAAAATAATAAAATCCATAATTTATCTCAATAAAAATGCACCTTTGTTTTGAAAAAAAAAATCCATAATTTATTTGAAAGGTAAAAGAGAAGCTAAAGTACATAAATTCATAAGATAATATATAAGCTAAGTAAAATAGTTCAGTTTCAAAGCTTGGACTTTACAACACGTTGACATGTGGTCCATGGAACACTCCATGGTCCGACAACCACTTGATCTTTCTCTCTTGTTCGAAATTGAAACTGTTTTAAATAAATAAATAAAAAAAAAAACAATTCATACCAAAAACATTGTTCATTAGCATTAGCTTTAGTTGTACTTTGAAAAAAAAATTGAGGTTCAGACCCAAAAACACCTCTTCTCGAATCTCAGCTAAATCTCTCTAATCCTGGATTTTCAGGTATGTATATGTAAAGATCATGGGAGTTTGATTTGAGTTTCCTTATAACTATGTTTCACTTTTTACTCGCACCATTTTTTGAGTCTATATTATTGCTTTGATCTCTTGATCTGAAAAAAAAAACCCATTTTTATCGGTTTGTTTTCTTTAAAGAGAAGAGTAAAGATTGAGTCTTTTTGGGTTTTAGTGTTTTTTAGTTTCTGGGTTTTGTTTCTGATCTCGTATTCGTTTGGGTTTTTGAGGTTTTGTTGTTCGATTTGTTGAGTGATTTCTCTGACCCACTTTTTGTTTTCTGAGAAAAGTGAAGAAATTTACTCAATTTTGGGGTTAATGTTTTGTTGGGTCTTTTGATTTTGGTTTGGAAATGAGTATAGTTGTTACCTCAACTTAGCTCAAAAGCTTAGGTTTCTCTGTTCTTTTCAGTATCTATAGTATGTTTAGGTAGCTTTCTTCCCCTTTTGTTTTTGGTTGTTTAAATTTACAGATTACATGCAAATTTAAGTGTTTTCCTTTTCATTTTCATGGCTTGTTGTTGCATGTAAAATTTAACTCAATTGGGGCTTTTATTGAAGATTTGATCTTGATATTGCTGCTGTTGTTGTGTTATTATTAGATGTAGGTTTGTGTTATTTTGATAGAGAAGAAGTAGAAGTAGAAGAAGGGAAGAGTGTTGTTGCTAAGAATTTAGAAGAAAAGGGGTTTTGGAAGGTGTTTAAATTAATGGATCATCAGAGTTTTGGTGAAGATTCTTCTACTCCTGTTACTGGTGCATTTGATAAATCAAGGGTTTTGAATGTAAAGCCTTTAAGATGTCTTTTACCTGTTTTTCCAAATGCACCAAATGGTTCAACATTTTCAACTCCACAAGGTGGTGCTGCTCCTTTTGTTTGTGCTACTCCAACTGGACCTTTCCCTAATGGAGTAACTCCCTTTTATCCTTTTTACAATTCACAAGATTCATCTCAAAGACCACCCGAACAACATACATCTACCCCGTCCGGTGTCCACCATCAGAGCTTTAACAATGCACCGATATCGAATGCAGTTCCGATTAATTCGTTCAGGACTCCACCGACTGCTAGGAATCGAGCTACGGGGGTTGCTAATGGAAGTGCTGGCTCGTCTAAAAGGATGACTAGAAGCCGTGCTCAGACACAAAGCTCGCCTGCTGAGGAAGGAGAGTTTACTGATAATCAAAATGAGAGTGGCGAGTTTTTATCCGAAGAAGGACTTACAAAGTCGGGGAGGCCAAAGCGTAGAGGTAGAAAACGGGGTAGTGGTGGTGGCCAGGGACAGGACATTAATGTTGCCTCTTCTGATGCTGCTGTAGATTTGTTAGTTGAGAAAATTCAAACAGCATATAGTGATGTGTTTAGACAAACTGAAGGTGACCGAACCTCTGTTGACTATATTACTCTGGTTTATGATTTGCTTCGTAGAAAAATTTCACAAATGGAAGATGTTAGTACTCCAGGAGGGAATAAGCGTCCCGATCTAAGGGCTGGTACACTGTTTATGAATAAGGGTATTCGGACAAATACTAATAAGAGGATTGGAGCTGTTCCTGGTGTTGAAATCGGGGATATTTTTTACTTCCGAATGGAGTTGTGTTTGCTCGGATTACATGCTCCAAGTATGGCTGGAATTGATTATTTAACTGTCAAAAACTCTTCAGAGGAAGAGCCTCTTGCAGTGAGTATTGTTTCGTCTGGTGGATACGAAGATTATGCTGATGATCCCGATGTTATTATTTATAGCGGTCAAGGTGGTGTCAACAGAAAAGATAGGGCAATGATGGATCAGAAGCTGGAAAGGGGTAATCTTGCTTTGGAGAAATCTACACATAAGGGCAATGAGATAAGAGTTATTCGGGGTCTGAGGGATCAGAACACTGTAGCTGGTAAAATATATGTCTACGACGGTGTATACAAAATACAAGAATCGTGGGTGGAGAAAGAAGGGAAGAGCGGTTGCAATGTGTTCAAGTATAAGTTTGTTAGACTGCCTAATCAGCCTGAAGCTTTTAGGATATGGAAATCGGTTGAACAATGGAAAGGTGGAGATACTTCTCGGGTTGGTGTTGTATTGCCTGATCTTACTTCAGGGGAAGAAAAGGTACCGGTTTCTTTGGTTAATGATGTAGATGGCGAGAAGGGTCCTGCTCATTTCACTTACATTTCTACTGTCAAGTATCCCAATCCAATGAACTTAACGATTCCTTCTTCTGGATGTCTTTGCGTCGGTGGATGTTTACCGACTAATTCCAACTGTACTTGCATTCAAAAGAATGGAGATTTTCTCCCATATACCTCAACTGGACTTATTGTGACTCAAAAGGCCTTAGTACAAGAGTGTGGACCTTCCTGTCAATGTGCTTCTAATTGCAAAAACCGCGTATCTCAAGCTGGCCTGAAGATTCATTTGGAAGTGTTTAAAACTAAGAACAGAGGTTGGGGTTTAAGGACACTTGACCCCATCCGAGCTGGAACATTTATTTGTGAATATGCTGGTCAAGTTGTTGATCCTACTAAGATAGATAAGTTCGGGATTGATGTAGACGACGAATTCGTTTTTGATGCTACTCGTACTCCTCAACCACTTGGAGTTATGCCTGGTGATCCCGTTGAACCTTCGAAACTCCCATTTCCTCTTGTTATAAGT
Source organism: Cannabis sativa (assembly GCF_029168945.1). Lineage (NCBI taxonomy): Eukaryota > Viridiplantae > Streptophyta > Magnoliopsida > Rosales > Cannabaceae > Cannabis > Cannabis sativa. The sequence continues at coordinate 61,080,601 of NC_083609.1, forward strand.
GCAAAATATTCGGGGAATGTTGCACGTTTTATGAACCACAGCTGTAATCCCAATTTGATCTGGCAACCAGTTTCGCGTGAAAACAGAAACGAGCCTGATCTTCATGTTACTTTCTTTGCAATCAGACACATTCCTCCTATGGCAGAATTGACATACGATTATGGTGTAGTCCCAGACGATGAAATAGACCAAAGGAAGAGAAAATGTCTCTGCGGGGCAGCAAAGTGCAAAGGCTTCTTTTGTCTGTAGTCTATCAAGGGTAATTTGGATAATGATGGACCTTGCATACAAGCTTTTTGGAAAGGTTAGTGATCATATAAATGATTTTTCATTTGATTTCTTTTATTGCTTTATATACATTTATTCAATTTTATGGCTTATATATGTTTGAGTTCTAAAATAGACCAATCATTAATTTGCTTACTGAATTTGGAAGAAGGGCTTGCTGCTTACTCCTTCACTCTTCCATAACTAAGTATATATATGCTAATTATTATCCCTACAAGTGTAATTTGATTATGGAAATTACTCTCGGGCCATTAACTTTGGTGTCAAATTTCAAAAGCAAGATTTGTAACGCCCCGTTAACTCTTATCAGTACATGAATTTCGATTATATATTTTCTCTGTATTTTCTTTTATGGTATTATTGAGGTGAGCCTTATCTTAATCTCAGACTTTGGATTCATATTCCCCAAAAAATGTATGTGTTCTTCAAAACATTGTGTGTTGCAATTGTGGGATTCATGTTTTGCAACTCTAGTCAATCAAGGTATATAATATGACTATATTTTACTAGGCTGACTCGGTGTTCGAGGAAGGAAAGGGGAAAAGAAAGCACCTTTATTTTTCTTAATGTCGATGGCTATCAATCGGCCGCCTTTTTTAACTCGAGAACTTGTAATACTGATAGATTTTTGTTTAATATTTTTTGAACCGATTCCCCTTTTTCGGTTTTCTGATACTAATCTTTTGTAGCCAGGAAGAAGAGCTCTCTCCAACGGTAGAAGCGCTGCTTGTGTGTGAAGTTCGTGACCTTTTGAAAGTATGTAGTTCTTATTTAAGTTTTATTTTCTACCGATTCCTGACAGTAGTAGTTTGTGGATTCGCCGATGACTGCAGTGTTTTCCCTTCATCGGTGTACTAACATTATGTAGCTGTAACATAAAAATCAACAGGAATGCGTTGTTGCTGCTGTTGTTGTTTCGATTTTTTTCCTGTTGTCGGTTTAGTTTCTCTCTATTGTATCAATGCAGAACTACTGAATTCTAGGATAAGATTCTTGTATTAATGGAAAATTTGCATTTCTTCGACGAAAGAAAAGTGAGGCCACGGGCCTTTGAAGCTTGTGTGGTTACTTGGGACACAAGGCACCTTGTGTAATTGTTTTTTTTTTGTTGAGAAATTTAAGGTGAGATGGAAGAAAGTCTCTGTCTTTTTGTGTGCACAATGGAAGAACTTCAAATCTTCCCACACCACCTCATAAAAAATGCCCTTTTGATCTTTGAAAATTAATGGGTAAAATTAGATTGTTTGTTATTTATTTTCATGTTCTTTCCCTAGTTTTGTTGAATGTGGATTTTGACATATTTTTTTTGGACCAATCCACACTATTATTTTGCCAAATTTCCTAAATGGGTTTTTTTTTTATATCTTTGGTTCAACGTAATTGTTAAACTTACAATCTCAAATTGGAATCTATTTCCACTTTTTTTTAGAGAAAAAAAAAATCAAAATTCAGAAAAGCAGCCATAAAGAAACACGGCAAAATTTGAAGTGACATTTATAAAACGATATAGTTTAAGAAAAACGACAATAATTTTAGTGTAAAGTAATAAGGATCAATGGGGGAAAATAGACAGTGATTATTAGAGACTCAAGAGGATAATGTCTTAAATTACTAGCCGTTGGATAGGGCATAAATTTTGCTATGAGTTTGAGCTTTCAACACTATTTCATACAATTTTCCCAATAAGTAGAGCATTTGCTATAAAGCACTATATATTGATGTGTGGTGTTACTTTTTTTTTTTTGATTAATATTGCCTCAAGCGAGCAAAACAAACTAACCGACTCCAACTACGAGCCAAAAGACGGCAGCAAAAACAAACAGACAAATCAGAAACAACAGCTTGAACAAACTAACAGTGAACTCGCAACAGCCATCTGCAGCAGTAGCACGCAGGAAACTGTCAAAATTGGACAATTCAATCTCCTCAAAACGGCAAGAACGGATCGCCCAATTAGCCACATCATGTGCCACACAGTTCAACTTCCTCGGGATCCAGCAGACATCCCAAAGATCGAAATTCTTAGCAGAAGTATGGAATCTTACCACTAAATCTGTAATGTTATAGTGCAAGCCAAAATCTTTGGAGTTAATACCCTTGATTGCTTCCACTGCGCCTTTTGAATCACTCTGAAAAGTAACGTGTTTGAGGGCCAACTTGGCAGCAACCACTGCCCCCCAGCAAAGAGTGTAGAGCTCCCCCGCCAAAGGATCACACTGCATGATTCGAGTTATGTGAATATGGGTGATACTTCCATCATCAATTCTGAATATAGCTGCACCAACTGATCGGTTTTCGCCCATGGCAACATCAGTGTTGCACATATAACAACCGGTTGGAGGAGGGAGCCAGGTTGCAGAAATAATCTCCATTGTGTCGTGATCCTGTACCAACTCCAGCAGTCTTCTATTTGTATGATTGATGAGTTGGTTCAAGGGAGTTACTTAAAGATCATATCTTTAATTAAATTATATGGAACAGGATAGTTAATTAGAATAATAGCATTGATGCATTTTAGCATTTTCCTAATAAGTAAATATAACAAAATATTTGAGTTCATTATTTATTCTTAATGATACTGATTTTTGTAGATTGGCAGATTTGGATTGAGATGTTGATTACTGGTATAATTGTTGTGGTCTACTTTATCTATAGAAAACTTTGTGTTTTTGAATCTAGCTTGTTCACTGTTCAACATGTTAGTAATATGATTAAATCGAGGATTAAAGTTCGTTTTGGTTGTTTAGATAGAAGGAGAATGTCCTTTAAAAAAACTTATTGCTAATATTGTGAGCAGTTGGTAGTGATTTTCTGGGCTTTCTTAAGCATTGGTTAATGGTGTTGTTTGATGTAATTTTGTTGTTGATTTAATGAAAATTCTTCTCTTTTCATAAAAAATAAAAATAAAAATTGATCTACCACTATCAAAAATCTTAACTAAAATGAATATATAAATAGCATTCTAATGCTAATGTTTGTATTTTATCAAAGGACAATTATACCTGTAACTTATGGTATAAGTAAATTGTTTTTGAAAAATATGCAAACTATAATTAAAGAAAATATTTGTAATGATTTTTATATTATTGAAAAATATTTACATAAAAAAATTAAGATAAATGTATTGGACTTTGGGAATTAATAATTAATAAGATTGGGTAATAATTTATAGCAAATAATAATAATTTCTAGGAAACAATAAAAATAAATAACCTTTCAAAAGAAATAATAATAATTCAAAAATAAATATTGTGAACTTATTATTATGATGATGTAATTATATGAAAAATAATAAATAAATAAGTCATAATAGTTGGCTTTTGGCGAGAAAAAGGTGGATTGGCTTAGAAATGGTTTGAAAGAATGAAAAAATTACAACAAAGAAAATGGTTGTTTGTTAAGAGAAGAAAGAAGAAGAAGAAGAACCAGAGAAGAAAGAAGAAGAAGAAAAAGAAGAAACATAGTCAGAGGAGTCAGGGGCAGGGGAAAGGGCTAGCTAAGGCCACGGGCACGGGCACGGGCACGGGCAGAAAGCACGGTCACCCAAGCCCCCCCATTTCTATTTTTCTTTCTATCTTTTCATACAAAAAAAAAAAAAGAATAAAGATATAATTTTTAACAAAATCCTTATTTGATCTTGTTTAATTCCCAATACCCATTACCCAAAACATCCTTAATCTTATGTTTATGGGGTTTTTTGATCACATTGAAAGTGGGTATTGGTGAATAAAGGAGAATTTTGTATTTATTATTGTTATTGATTTTAAGAAAATTATTTATAAAAATTAAAATTTAAATAATAATAAAATAATGAGAAATAATAAGGAACAAGGTTGGAGCTGCTCTTCCCATGGTACGGATACAGCTATAGCTCCTCCAAAGCCCAATCTTCATCGCCTCTACCAAGTTTGGAAGGGTAACAATGTAATGTTCTTCATCTTCTTTTAAATGTGTTATAAAAATCTCATCTTTAGCTGTATGATGATTTTGTTGTTTTGTTTGTTTTTGAGAAATGAAATGAGAAATGCATTCATTTCTCATAAACTTTGATCATATCTTATTTTGTCATTGCTTTCATTATTGTTGAATTGTGTAAATGTTGGTAATGATTGAAGCATGAATTTGTGTATGAAGCATTGAGAAAAATCTAGTACATTGTTAGGTAGATCCTCTTAAATTTCTCATAATGTTTCATTGAATGTATATTGTAAAGGTATGTGTGCCTTTGTTTCTTCTTCAAAAATAGTTTTATTTCATGTTTCGAATTGACTTGTATGTGGAAAAACGAGTGCTAGCGCCCCCAATTTGTATTAATATGGTGTGTTTCTTAGCATGATTCTTATTGCACATAGGTTACTTCTAATGAATATTGAATGTGCTTGATTGTACATGTTATGCTGCTCAATCTCTACTTGGAGATTATTACGCATTACAATTGACAAAACTTCTTTTCATGCTAGAAATTCATGTGTGGTGGAAGATTAGTCTTCGGCCACGATGCTGGATCATTGTTCTTAACAACATTCTTAATTGGAGGTCCTGCCATAACATTCTGCATAAGAATGATTGTGATGAGCAAAGGACAAAATCCATTCTTTTTCTACCCTGTACTAATTGGAGGAATTGTCCTCACTCTTTTGGTTGGTAAATTGAAACTCTTCTTCTACTATTCATTTAAGGAATAATTGCGGCATAAGTATCCAAAATTTTATATTTGTAACCAGTATAAACTCAATAAGTACCCAATGTTCGTCAAACTATAATTTTTATTCAGTTTCGTCAATACAAACTCTGTTTGAGTTTATTAAATGGAGATTTGGACGTAATTCATAATACATGTTTCCGTTTAGACCAATAATTTCGAATTTGGGTCTTACATGTTTCCTGTTTAAGACAATAACAGAGTCTGTACTGACAAAACTTGTAAAAAATTATACTTTTATTAATATTGGGTACTTATGCTGCTTACAAACTCAAAACTTTGGGTACTTATGTCACTATTTACCCTTCATTTAATATTGACATTTTTTTTTCATTAGAAGATGTTAAAAACTTAACTTTAGTAGAGTACCACACTTCTATTCATTTAATCATAATATGGATGAGTTAAAAACTTGAACTTTAGTAAAGGCATGATACTTTTGATTGATCAATCCAAAGAATAAGAATGTAAGGAGAATGTTGAAGATTATGAAGCAAAACTAGGAGTAAGAAACAAACTTGACTTGTCAATGGTTTTTATGCAGGATTTTTGTTTTTTGTTCTTAACATCGGGTCGAGATCCAGGAATAATCCCAAGGAACACACGGCCACCTGATTCAGAAGAGACATTTGAAAGTACCCCATCAATGGAATGGGTGAATGCTAGAGTCTCTAATCTAAAAATACCTCGAATAAAGGACATGAAAGTAAACGGTCAAACAATAAAAGTAAAATTTTGCGACACATGTTTGCTATATCGTCCACCACGAGCTTCTCATTGTTCAATTTGCAACAACTGTGTTCAGAAGTTTGATCATCACTGTCCATGGGTTGGTCAGTGCATTGGATTGGTAACTTATTTTTTAACTCTTCTATTTTAGACTGTTATGTTTAATTTAGTTACTTCTATACTAAAAGTGTTATCCTTGATTGACTTTGCCATGAAACTAACTGCTTTTCTTAACCAAAATCTTGTCATTGCAGCGCAATTATCCTTACTTCATAATGTTCATATCAACATCAACCATTATGTGCATATATGTATTTGTATTTTCCTGGATCAACATTCTTCGAGAGCGATCCAGCATTTGGGTTGTCATGTCTCGCGATATCTTATCAGTTATCCTCATAGTGTATTGCTTTATCGCCGTCTGGTTTGTTGGTGGACTTACCGTTTTCCATTTCTATCTTATTTGCACTAATCAGGTAAACCTTCTCCTTTCCTTATTGGTCATGTTTTGTTGGATTGCCTCATTAGTTGGAGAAGTTCATTGGCAAATTTACTTGTTTTCTAAGAACTCAACTTGACTGATTATGCTTGAAGATACATTTTAGTGTGATATTGGAGTCTGATTGTTTACTTGTAGTTCAAGCTATTCGAAGTTCTGATAACATCTTTTGTTAAACGTTCTGCGAATAAAGTTGCTCATCTTGTTATAATGTTGATCATATTATTAGTAGGGGATGTCCCTATTGATGTTTTGCCTATTTTGCTAGGCGATTTCCATTAATGAAGTTGCTTTAATATGATAGAGTAGACTAGTCCAAAATTTTCAACAGTTGTCACCATAGGATCATTCATCAGCTTAGCCTTTACTCATTCACAAGATTATTTTGCTTTATCTATCTCTAATAACATTATTTATTTCATAACGACATGATACTCATAGAGCCATGTTTTTGATTATGTAGCTTGAAAATTTCGGTTCAAATGTACTGATTCGGTTACTATTCTTTTGCAGACAACATATGAGAATTTCAGGTATCGATATGATAAGAAGAAGAACCCTTTTAACAAGGGGATATTTGGTAACCTTAAAGAAGTCATGTGCACTAGGATCCCACCTTCAATGATAAATTTCCGAGCATGGGCGACAGAAGAGGATGATGCACTTTCAGAATCCGTTACCACAACAAGCGAGAGAGAGTTTGCTGACTCGTCGAAAGACATAGAAACGGGAAATAAATTTAACAAGGATGATGGTAAAGAACTTCCATTTATTTTGCAGAATTTGGATTACAGTGCTCTACAGGATAACATTAAGAAGAAGAAGTTGAATTCGGGTTCTGTTCCTATAATAGGTCAAGAACTACATCCACAGTGGAGTTCTGCTGTTGGAAGTAGTAGTAGCTATAATTACAGGACAAAAGAAGCCTCCATTAGCTAACATATTGTTGTTTTTCAAGGGAAAAAAAAAAGGTAAGCTTTTTTCTTGTTTTCTTTGTTCCTCTTTTGTACTTTAGATTTATAGATATTTCTATACTTGTGAGTGAACCCTTATCTATAATAGCTCAAATAGCTAGGCATATGGTTTGTTACTTCGAAGTCTGAAGTTCGAGTCATTTCTTTATGAGTACCTACATAACAATTGTTGTAGTGTCTTGGTCCCGAGTTTAGTAAAATGAAAAGAGAGAGCTTATAAACCTTCATAAATTACAACTCTAGTAGACTTTTACAAAGTAAAATACTTGTGAGTGAACCCTTTTCTCTCTTGGATAGCTCAAATAGTCACACATATGGTTTGTTCCTACAAAGTCTGAGGTTCGAGTCCTTTCTAAGTACTTACATAACAATTGCCTTAGTGTCTTGGTCCCCGAGTTTAGTAAAACATAAAGAGAGAGCTTATAGACCTTCATAAATCACAATCCTAATAGACTTCTGCAAAGTAAAGATACTTGTGAGTGAACCATTTTCTCTCATGGATAGCCCAAATAGTCAGGCATACAGTTTGTTCCTACAAAGTTCGAGTTTCGAGTTCTTTCTGAGTACCTACATAACAATTGCTTTAGTGTCTTGGTCACCAAATTTAGTAAACTCACAAATCACAACACCTAATAATAGACTTTTCCAAAGTAAAGATCTCCAACTCCCTTCGCGGCTAAGAAAACCCCCTAAGGGACCTTAAGACCCTATAACAAAATCAGAACTTTTATGATTCTTTAACAAGAAGGCTTGGTTAAAATGGAGATATCTCTAAAATTCATTGTTTTCCTTGGCTTTTTGAAGACACATTTTGTCTTAAAGAAAATAAATATAAACTAGAGATGATAAAACAACCTTAAACCAAATCTATTTGCATAGTGACATGCATGAAAAAATACTTTTAGAAAAACAATGTCATGTCACTGTGTGTAATTAATAATAGTTTTAACACAAGCTTTTTAAAATATGTACCAAAATATTAGTTACAGTGACGTGACATTGCTTTTTAAACGAGAATTGTTAAAAAGTACTACTGGTGCGTAGCACCTTCTTTGATGTCATATCGCTACTAGTGTAAATAGCAAATCTCATATAACTTTCTTGAAAAAGATGTCATGTGAGTCGGGAAGACTACTTTGCAAAGAATTATCAAAACGAAAGTTATTATACACAAAACAATACTTGAAAATGAATTGTTGATTATTAGTGATAAATTTTCAACTATTTTATAATTGATTGGTTTTTATATATACTAATAAATGGTTTTAACAGAGACTTAGTTCTTCAAAGAGGACATGTAATGCCATGTTAGACAGATTGAACAACAACAACTTTGATGGCTTGATGAATTGAAACTAAAGAGGAATTAATGCATTCAAGATGAAACTCATGTAATTATATGTATTTATATATGTATATGTATGTATGTAGTGCATAAAAAAAAATAGTTGGAAAATGATAAACAAGCACTATGTCTTCCATTATTGTCTTCCAATTTTTTAATTTTATTTTTTACTTTTTTTTTTTAACTAGAACAATCCTAGTTTGTGTGTTACTTTTTTTTTTTGGTCAATTAGATTTTTGCCAAAACTGAAATAAACAGATTCATATAATATTTTGCCAACTAATAATTTTTAATATTTTTACCAAATAATATTGTAGAATTCCACTTTGTTATATTTGGATAAGTTTGTTCTATGTATAATATTTTCTTTATTATTTACAACCCATAATTCCTATAAAATAACTAGGATTATTACCAATTAAATAATGATAGTTTTTTTTTTTTGCCTATAAAAAAAATAATGATAGTTAAGAGTTATAAACATGATAAATATCTTTTGCCTATTCCATTTTTTTTTTGAAAAATATTATTTGTCATTATAAAAGACAATTTCATAACAAAACTAATATTTTGTTCAAAAATAACAACAATAGTATTTGTCATTTTTTTTTGGTCAATCTTATAATATTGTAAATGAAAAAATATATTAATATTTTGTTACAAGATACTTTTTTTGGATTACAACAAAGCTTTGTTGTTATTTAAAATTGCCACCAAATATTTTGACTTTATATATATATATATATGAAAAAATATATTTAAATCATCCCTATATATATAAACCGATGCATGAACTCTTTTTTGTCCACTTAACACTTGAAATCATAGCAGTTTATTAATGGAATATTACTAATTTATTTTTTTTTTTTTATGAATAAAAAGGAGATTACGTGCTGTATATCTTTTCCTCATCTCTTCGATTATTTTGACAATCTAAGAGACTATATGTTAGCTACAAGAGTCTTATACCTCAGCAATTACTTTAATTGGGTCATCGGTAGTCACCTCAAGAGTTATCATCACATAGATGACACCATTTTCAGCAAGAATCAAGCCTTTCTTTAATCGCTTTCAAGAGAAGCTATGGTGGATTTCGAACCCTTATTAACCCAAACAAGAAAAGATGTCAGTAAAAACAATTCTTACCATTACACCACACAACACAAACAATTCTTACCATTACACCACACAACACGAACTAATTTATTTTAAATATATACAAGAAAATTAACTTCACTCAAGTGGCATATACACACAAAAATAAAAAATTTAAGAAATTTACATGCAATGCAAAATCATGAATTCATGCAATAATAATACTATAGGACCTTAAGGCATAAATAATTATTGTGAATTAATTATCACATTGTATTCTAGTTTTCAACATCAAAAACCAAATTGTACATAATAATAATAATAATAATAATAATATATATTTTTTGCAAATGGCACATTATAAGAAGCTGGCAAATGATAATGATGTGTTCATATGGCTAAATTTAATTAATAATTTAAATACTATAATAATTATAGAAACCTGATTAAGACAAAAGAGTTTAAATACTAATAGTAATATTGATTAATTATTTGGAAAACAAAGGTCTCATTGACTATAAACAGATTCAAACAACGTGGGCTTCATCATGTGTACATATCAATATATAAATTAATTTAACTTAATTAATCATTAATTCAATAATCTCTACATGGTCTCTTGTATATAATATTATTGAGAAATTCAACATCAAAAAAGTCTTTATGTGAAGTGATTTTCTACTTATGACACTTAAAAGAAAAATTATAACAATAATTATTTTTAAATGACGGGTGTATATTATATTTATAATATATACACATATATTTTTTTTTCAAAAATCTCTGGCTGGAAAATAGAGTTTAAATAATTAGTTTCACCCGTGTCATAACTATTTTGAATTATATTTTCAATCAATTATTCAAAATTAATTTCTCGAAAGCTAATAATACGAACAATTAAAGACTATTTAAATAGTGATTATGTATGCAAAGACTATTTAAATAGTTATTATGTAAGCTTCATTGGTTTGTGAAAAGAACTACAAGTAAGAGAATATAAGATCAAACTTGTCATTCTTTTTTCCATTAATTTTCAAAGATGATAGAAATATTGAAGAAAAAAAACATACACATATAAATGTGCTGTGACATTAATTATACTCATTATATATATAGTTGCAATATACTAGGAATTATATATGAACACAATTTGCAATTTATTTATATAATATAAAACTTAATATGTATATTAAATATAACACACATGCATAGTAGCTAGATTAGGTTTGAAAACCATATATAATATAAATAGTAGTATTTGTACGTAATTACTAATTATATAGGGAGTGGACTACAAAGTATCCAGCGAATTTAGATCAAGATAGTAAAATACTGATATCAAAAGCGCGACAAAATCATCACACCAATGTAGTGGTAGGAAAGCTTTTATGTACTTATATCTTTTTTGTTTGGGCCAAGAGTTCAAATCTCAGCACAACCCTTTATTCAAAGGAATTGTACTTGATCCTATGGTAGACTAACTTGTAGGTTAAGATGAGAACACTTATAAGATGCATATTGATAATCAAATTAAGACAAGATGAGTAGCTGACATGTGGTTTTCGAGATTGTCAAACCTACCGAAAGAGTAGAGGAAAGATTTACTATGTGATCCCTTTTTTTCATGCAAAAAAAAAAGTGCTACAAAAATCTTTGAGAAAGTAACTCGCGACACTATAACTACATGCAAATGGAAGAGATTCTAGCTTGAAAAACTTCAAGACAGGCTTTGCTTTTGGTGTAGGCGGTTAGGTTTGTGCTTAGGGTCTACTTATTTTAGGAGCCTAATTTTTTTTTCCTTTTAAAAATATATATATTTTTTTACTGATTTTAAAAAATAATATATTGTTTTTTTTCTAAATAAGGGTTAAATTATTTTTTTTTTCCTAGCCCATTAAATTTCAGGATGGACCTACTTCATTAGTACCCAACTACAAGTTCATCCATAAGAGAGGCATGGACAATGAATTATGTCTCTTTAATTAAAGAACAAGAAGGCATGGAGTGTATCAAAGTTATCAATTACATGTATATTTTTTAATTTATTCTCCAAATTAATATTCCAATTACAGTGAGCTACTTTCCTTTCCAGTTGTATCTCTTTATCCTTTTGTTAATTTGATCCCATTTTTCAAGAAATATGAAGCCAATATTCTCTCATCAAATTTGGTTATATGTCTTTTTATTTCCCTTTTTTTCTTTTGGACCAAAAAGTATACAAGTACATTTTTTAAGTCATTTTTCTTCAAGAGATAATCTATATGTTTGTTAAGAAAAGATATAAACACACCAACAAAATTATTATTATTATTATTATTAATAGAGTCATTTGGATTGGATATATTTGAAGACCAAAATTAAATAGCTAAAAAAGAAAGGAGTAGTTTAGTTTGTATATGAAGCTGAGAAGAGAACCAGTCCAAAAGATGTACTTATATTAATTCTATATATAAAAAATAAATTAAAAAGGAAAAGGTTTTCTTTAATTTTGGTTACACTTTTGGAATGGTTGTTCAATACAACATTATTTTGTCGGCTATATATACATAAATATCAACTTTTAAAAAAAAATTCTGACCAAAACAGTATAAATATATATACCTCTTAATTTGTACAAATCTACTAATAATTATTTATTTATTCATTCCAACCTTACTTACTCAATTAGTTACATATGGTCTATTTTTCTTTCAATGTTTATATATATAAAATAAAATTACAAACATTAATTAAAATCTTTAACACACTTTTGAACAAGAACAACAAACAATAAACTCGTAGACAAAAATTGGGATTAACTAGCATGGTCCATTTGGAAGGTCATCTCACAAAAAAGAAAAGAGAAAAGAAAAGCTTTATTTTTATTTATATTTGGATATTTATGTAAAATTAAATAGTAATAATAATAATAATAATAATAATAATAATAATAATAATAGTTTTTGGGACCGGCCTTCAACTCAAATGATGAGTTGCTTGGCATTGTGAGACATTGGTGGTCAATCTTTTTTACAAGTTGTTTACAAAAGGGCAACTACATATTTCATAACATATACATATACAAATATTATATATATAGAAGTATTTAATCTTTGCATTAGAGGTGTGCATATAAAATTAAAATTCTATCAATTACAACTGACTATTATATATTAGATATCTAATTTTAATTAAATTAGAGTAGACGTTATTTTTAAATATCCAATTTGACCAGATTGAATATTAGATGGAGCGTCCAAAAAATATATTATATTTAATTATTAGTATTTTTATTTAATTTAAATGAGTAATTAAAATTTATGGTGTTATACTTAAAATATAAATGCATATATGAAAATTATGATTAAATTTTATTTTTTCTTTTAGATTGGATTAGATCTAAATACTAGATTTAAAAAATTGGATAAATACGATATGATCCGATTCAAAAAAATATTAGGTCTAAAATATTAGATAAATGCGAAACAATGCAATAAATATACATGAAATATTGGATAAATTCGATCGAATGACTGCAATTAATTAGATCGGATCAAATCGAATGATAAAATTTATAATTGACTTGTTTTAATTTGCTCACTCTCTGTTCGTGCAAAGTTCATGGATGCGTAGGCTTTATAACTTGACCCATTGTGGGAAGTGTGGAATTGGATAGTTGCAGTCTGATTTACAATGTCAGGTGTTGATTGCTGTGGTGCAGTAATCTATTATATCTTGGTTAATAGAAATTTTTTATTTTTTTTGAGTCTAGTTCATTCAGTGTGATCAATATGCTAGTGATATGATTAAACATGAAATAAAAACTCGTTTTGGCTGTTTAAGTAGAAGGAAAATAACCTCTAAAATAAGCTTATAGCTAAATTGTAAATAGTTGATAGTAATTTTTTGAGATTGTCTTAATTAGCTTTGACTATATTAGTATAGTTTGATGTAATTTTGTTATTGATTCAATGAGTTATTTCTCTTTTCGTAACAAAAAAATAATATAAAAATAACGACACAATAAAAGTGATTTGAATCACACCATGACAATTGTGAATGCTGCAAAACTAGTTAATTGTCACTAGTAGTCATATTTATTTTTAACACTATTGGCTATCTCTTCTTCTTCTTCTTAAAAAAAAAAAAAAATTAGTTAAGAAAAATTTAACACTATTGGCCATAGTCTTAAGGCAATAGCTGGAATAACAATTATATCATCACATTAAGAATATCATCACATTAATTATATCTCTAAGTATTGGCAATAGTTAACAAATAACAATTATATCTCTAAGTAAGAATATCATCACATTAATTAATTTTGATAGCTGGAATGAGTAATTTTATTGTGCCAATAGTTATGTAATTATTTATTTGGAATCAACTATACTATTATTTTGTTATTGTTGTGCATATAAAATTATTTTTAGTTTGTTCATTTTGTTGTAAGAGTATCTAAATAATAAAAATACTTAAAATAATTAATTAATTAACTCTTTGTTTTTAGAATCCTAAATAAGATATAATTTTTTATTTTGTTGTCAGCTGTAAAAAAAAAAAAACAATTTTGATATTATCCTTTTTTAAAACAATATATTATCCATCTGTTTAGTGCCACTCCACACCTCTAATTATTTTCCTTTTATGCAAATATTATTATTCCTTTTAAAAAGAAATTAACAACTTCCCAAAATTATTAGAAAAAAAAAAAATAAAGACAGGAAAATAATTAATAAATTAGAGCGTGTGGACGTACAAGTTTATAAGTTGTGTAAGCACGTTATAGATAATTTCAAAAATAACATAAAATACACAAATTAATTATTGTTAATTACAACACAATAAATAAAAAAATAATGAGATAAAAAAAATTCAATTTTTTATATAGAAAATCGATTCAATTTTATTTTATATATATATAAAATAAAAAAACGTGTAATTTTTTTTTACTTTGGGTATGTTTAATTTTTCTAAATTTATCAAATTTCTTAAATAACTATAAAATTAAAACTATCTATTGAATAAAATTTCCAAAATGTAACTATATGGTATTTGTGAATATTAACATTAAACAAATCAAAACAAGAATAAAAGTAGGATATAAATTTTATAATTATGGGACGTTGTTTAAGTGCGTAAAAGCCGCAACAAATTGAAACATCCGCCCAAACCCAACCAAACCAAACCCATTTTAATTTGCCAGCGTTTTAGAGAGAGAGAGTGAGAAAAAGATTGAAACTTTCAGTAATAATATCACAAAAAGAATGAATTTTTATTATTTTAGGAGAGAGAGAGAAAGACAAGATGAGTATCTAGTTGTCTTCTTTTCTTCGGTATAATCCTTCTTTCATTTTCCTCTGTTTTCTGAAAAGACTCCTCTCATCTCAGTCCCAAAAACATATATTTTTTTTTTTTGGTCTTTGAGCTGAGGAGGAGAAGGGCTTTACTTGTAGAAGAAAGATTACAACTTTGTTCTTCTTCTGTACACAGCTCATTAAAAAGCTGTTTTTTTTTTTTTGGAAAATTGTAACTACCCAGCTTGAGTTTTTGAGTTCTGAAATTGTTTTCAAGGTGGGTTTTTTTTTTTGTTAAAGGGGTTTTGTTCTTTTTTGGGGTTATGGAGGAAGGAGAAGTGGGGTTTTGATTAAACAAAAAAGTTATAGGTGAGAACTGTTAAACAAAAAAGAAGAAAAAGTCAGAATCTGGGGTTGGGTTGCGTTCTAATTTATGGCTACTCCTCAGGAGAAAGTTAAACCCAATAGGGTCTATCAAGTTTGGAAGGGAAGCAATGTAAGTTTTTCTCTTTTCTATCTCAGTTGGGTTTTCTTTATTTTGCTTATTTATTAATGATTGATTGGTTATGAGCTCCAATGTTTTTGGATTTTTGTTTGTTTGTGGTTTTGTAACTTTTGATTATGTTTATATGATCAGTTTTAGTGGTGAAACTGTTGAAAAGTACTCATAATTATGCAGCTGATTTAATTAAAGCAGAAAACATAGATAGATTATTATGATTATCATTATTGCATGATTTGAGTTCAGGATGAAGGAGCTGACTTTTTTGGTCATCATTTTGCTAGACTACAGTTCTTAATGATGTGTTGTTCTGTGAGATTGAGTTATTTTTATGCGTATAGATCAATTTTCATGTTTTTGAACTGAATAGAGAAATCTTAGATAGCTTTACTTACATTTCTTGTTGAGTGGATTGTCCTGTACTCAGTCCTGTTCTAGTGTTCTTAGCATTATGGCTAATCTTGTCAAATAACAGTGATTAAGGATAGAACAAAGTTTACATTTTTAAAGTTTATTGAATCCGAAAATTGAGATACTTAATTACTTTTCATAAGCGGTATCCAATTATGAAAGTAATTAGTGCATAGTAAATGGTTCTTCTTATTGGCTAAATCGATCATAGTGTTTAAACAAAGATCGAAACATCGTGTGAAAATGGACTCCGATGATCAAGTAATAATGTAAAATGAATTAAAGGGTCCTATTCACATGTTGTACTTCTACTATTTATAGGAAAAATCTAACTAACTATGAAGATAACAACTCAAATTGCTCGGTCCACGTCATCAATATGATAAGCTAGTTATTTCTCAGTCTTAGTTGGACGTTTTGCCTATGTTGAATGCAAAACGACCACCCTAGTGGTTTCAGAGTTTTTGTTGTTTCTTCGTGTTAATGAAAGGGTGCATTTTTTTCTGTTTTCTTTAAACACAATTCTTAGAAAGGAATCTTTTAAGACGAAAAGTTTTGGTCTTACAAAGTTCTTTGTCATTTTTAGAGTTCTTTTCTCTTTGTTTTCTTAGTTGCACATTAGTTAGTCTTTGAATTGATATCTTCTGTTGAATTTAAGGAAGCATAGTTTGTATGGAGCTAACATTGCTATGGTAGTTATTGTCCTACTTTCATTAACACAACTTTCTTGTTCTATGACAGAAATTTTTCTGTGGCGGGCGATTAATTTTTGGCCCCGATGCAGCATCTGTTCTTCTATCTGTATTCCTTATAGCTGGGCCTGCAATAGCCTTTTGTGTAAAGGTTTATTATGAAATAGATCACATGCGGTACTACTATCATAGTAACTGGAGTCTCGTATTGGTCATCAGCGTATTTCTTACTCTTTTGGTAAGCTTTTAATTATTCTTTCTAGCATTGATATCTTTAAAGAGGAAACATTTTCGAATTATGGTAATCTTCTTCCAAGGATTTTTTTAAAATTCCAAATCGGTTAGGTATAGTATAGAAAAATTATTTACCCTATTAAATAGTATAGTAAGGTAATTTGCAATGTACATTTGATGATTTCTGTTAAAAAATTTATCACTTCAAGTATTTTTTTGGCAGTGGCACAACTGGTCCAGTTTCGATCTCGAAATAACTTTAGTCTTTACTTAATAGGCCAAAGTCTGTATGGTAAAATAAAGAAAAGAAAAAAAGAAAGAGAAATCCTTTTTTCATAACTAGCATCTTAAGCTTACCTTTTTCAAAGTTGAAGGTGTATATTGGTGTTCTAAGAATTTTCAAAACCGTTATGACATCGTAAGACAACTTTAGTTTTTGAAAATTGACTCAATGCTTCTGTCCTTTTAGATCCTAAAAGTGGTCAGAATAGTTTCCTCTTAGTTATTATTAGGAGAACAAATTAGTTAGCTCTTTATATTAAAAACAGAAAGTTAGTTAAGTTTGTTGTGATACTTTTCTGTTATGCTTTAACAAAGCTTTGTAAAAACTCAGTAATATAAATATCTGAGGTGCCAATCAGCTCAAGATTGAGCAATATATTTCTTCTCTCTCGATTTCCTCTCATTCTTTCCATGAACTCTGATTCACAGTTATGATTCATTTTCTTATGAATGTAATAATCTTGGGATAACTATCTGTCTTTCTTCTTAGAATGAATGTAATTGTGAGAGAGTATGTGGAACTCGATGTGTTTGATTATGTCATTTCCTTAATATATAATTTAACAAATGGAAAAATCTGCAGGACTTGACATTTCTCTTCTTAACATCTAGTAGAGATCCGGGCATTGTTCCTAGAAATACGAGGCCTCTTGAGCCAGATGAAGCCGATGTTCCAACACCATCCATGGAATGGGTTAATGGCAGGACACCACATTTGAAACTACCCCGAACAAAAGATATTCTTGTGAATGGTCACTCAGTAAAAGTGAAGTACTGTGACACTTGTTTGCTATACCGCCCTCCCCGTGCTTCTCATTGTTCCATTTGCAACAACTGTGTTCTGAGATTCGATCATCATTGTCCTTGGGTCGGTCAATGCATCGGAATAGTAAGTTATTATTATACACATTGTTTTCTTCTCCTTAAACTCACTAATTTGACAAACAAAATTTCAAAATGGAGTTGCTTATTTCGAAATCTAATTTCATTTTCATGCCACTTGCCAACATTCATGAAAATTTGAACTATTGCAGCACGTTTACTAAATTGTGATCAGAATCAGAATAATCAATGGAAGAAATGGTTGGGTTTAAAATATTTGCTCTGTTATGGTGTATTGATTTTAATTGTTGTGATGAATTGATTATGTTGCAGCGTAATTATCGGTTCTTCTTTGCATTCATTTCAACTTCAACGATCCTATGCGTTTACGTGTTCACGTTTTCATGGATTCACATAATTAGGAGACATGGAAAAGTTTTAGAAGCGATGAAAGTTGATTACCTTTCGGATTTCCTAATAGCATACTGCTTTATAGCTGTTTGGTTCGTCGGTGGTCTTACAGCTTTCCATCTTTACCTCATATCCACAAACCAAACTACGTATGAGAACTTCCGATACCGATATGACAAGAAAGAGAATCCATATAACAAGGGAGTTTCAGGCAACTGTGGAGAAACTTTCTTCTCTAAAATCCCACCTTCATTGAACAAATTTCGATCATTTTTCGTGGAAGATGAGCACGTGATGGTGACATCTTTGACTCCAGATTTCGGAGAAAGTGCTATGAGTTCGAAGGAGAAAATTGATATCGAGATGGGAGCTAGGCAGTCAGAGGACGGTGCTTTCCCACTTCCTGCTATTTTGAGAGATTTGGATTACGATGATATAGAGAAGAACCCTGAAGAAGACCGAAGACTTGGTTTGGACTCGTATTTGCCTGTTGAAGACGAAGAAAAAGAGTCCTCTGGTGTGAATGTGAGAATAGATAGTGAAGAAGAAGATGATATGCAAGTGCAAAACTCTCCTGCAAGAGAAAGAGTACGAGAGTCTCTTGATAGTGCCGCGATTATAGATAGAGCTTTGGAGAGAAACGATAACAGAAGTCACTCTCGTCCGACAGTGGTTACTCCTCATAATCATCAAGCTTAGAGGTATTGTTTCTTTTTTCACTTAAAACTTTTCGAGATAATTGAACCCGAATGTTCAAGTTTGTTGACTGTTTTCGATTCCAACAAACAGATTTCGGCTATAGCAGTCTTTCTTTCGAAGATGATGATGGAGACTCGAGGGTAGTGTTGAAGCAGATTTGTGAGTTTGTCATGTTTTTGTAGTTATATATATATAATATTAACTTCACATGGAAATGAAATACAGGTTTAACTACTTTATTTATGTTTTCATTGGTAAAAGAAGAGAAAGATTTGTTGTTTGTTTTTCATTACACAAAGTTTATTATTATTAGACTCATGTAAATGTCTTGTTCTCTCTCACAAAATAATGATAGTTCTACATATTCTGTTGGTTCAAATTTTAGAAATCTGAAAATAACGTTGATTCATATTATGGGGGCACCAATAACAAAACTAACCATTGTGAAAAAAATTGATCTTTTTTTTTTTGAGAATGATTTTGAGTTGTGTTGATGATGGATTTCATGTATAGTAAACAAGGATTTGGATTAACCATTTGATTTTTTTTGTTTTTAAAAGAGACAGGGTCCTCAAGTCTTAGACAGGACCCTCCTAGATATATATTAAGAAGCCTCGCTTATGGCAGAGAAAAACTATATTACAAAGACATTTAGAAAAGTTAGCACGCCGTAGGTGCTGAAAAAACAGTAAGAGTTTTTTAAGGACTTCCCCTATGACAGTGAATTTCAATCTCTACATAAATTTAAGAAAGACAAGCCTTCAAAAAGTATGGTTTTGAAAACTTAAGTAGCTATCCAGAATTTATAACTTTCTCTCACACGTCCTCTACTGAATTCCCAACCCCTTCAAAAATTCTAGCATTTCTTTCCAACCACACAACTCAAATTATTGCTAGTATTGTCGTTCTCCAAATCTTTGTTTTACGTTTGCTGCCATTTAATTTGCTAACTATCAGTTGTGGTACAAATCTTGGCATAACACACGATAGTTTAAATTCCTTTATCAATCTAACCCATAATTGACGGGTGAAACTACAACCAAAGAACAAATGCCCAACGTCTTCTCTGCGGGCTTTGTAGCAAACACACCAATCAGGGGAGATGGATAGGTAAGGCTTCCTCTTTTGCACTTTATCATGAACGTTCATTTTATCTAAAGATAAGTTATTCTTGCCTTATTGGCGCCCTTCGAGAACTCGGTTTTGGTTTTGGTGTCGCATCATATGGTGTCTAACACAACTTGAGGTGGTGACTAGCGCTAGCACAAGGTGTCATAATATCACTATTGGTGTAAATGTAATAAAGTATCGAGTTTACATATTATCATGTTACTTTATGGTGGTGTTAGACATCACTAACACTTTGTAGCAATGCAATATTATGTTCTCATACGTGTTAGTTACCTTAGTTTACTGACCGAAATCTAAGACTTGTTAAAGAGTACAAAACTGCATTAAGCAGAAGCCAAGAACCACAACAAGACACAAAGGTTCCTACTGTCGAATTCTTTACAAAACCAAATCATCAATTTTAAATAACCTTTTTTGAACTCTTTTGTTAAAGTGTTTACTTATTCTTTGTTGTTATGCTGCATTTCGTACTTGTGACTCATTGCATAGCTGATTCAATGATTATTGTAATAATTCTTGATTTTTATCCTAATCGTAGAATTCACATGTATGGATTGCAATATTAACCTCAACTGGTGGCTTGGCCTCTGAGCCAAATGCTAGTAAAAATAGTATGTTCTTTTATGGTTTTTTCAATTGTTTGATGGGCCCATAATATTTTTCTTCGATCTATCTTCTTTTGGCCACGTCAAACTTCCTCTTGATAACATCCTTGATTGTCTTATTTACTGCTTCTATTTGGCCATTTGCCTGCGGACGGACAACTGTTGAGAAACTCTTTATAATCTTGTTCCTCTCATGGAATTCAGTGAATAGATCACTATCAAATTGAGTTCTAGTATTTGATAGTATGTTCATGGGAATTCCAAACCGACAAATTATGTTGTTTAACACAAAGTTTAAAAATTTCTTTGAATTGATTGATACGAGAGGTTGGATTCTGTCCAATTTGTGAAAAAGTCAACAACTACAACTGCATATTTAACCCTTCCTCGTCCAATATGTAAATGAGTCGATGAGGTCGGTTCCCCATATCACGAACAGAAAAGGAGAAGTTATCATTCCTAATTCTGTAGATGACACCCAAGGTATGTAAAAACCTTTGATATTTATCACATTTTTTCACAAACTCATGCGTGTCTTTATTTAACTATAACGAACAGTGTCATGAATTTTTTTTTTCTTAAAATGAATATTTAGGCATATATTTTTGGAGGCAGAGTTTAAAAAAGAGGTTGTAATTAGCACTATAAGACATTATTAACATTTGTAATGTATCATAAAGTTTCTTAAGTTTTTCTTAGAAAAAAAATCTTAACTTTGTCACTATAAATTAAATTAAATTATTTTGAATAATCTATTAGGTTAATAATGGTAGTGGTCTCCAAGAAACAAGAGTCATTTTATTCTCATCTTCTCCCATCAAGAGAGAAAATTAGAGAACTTAAATCTTGTATTTTTGGAAGATCATTACTGAAAATCACAATAAAGGTCATCTCTACAAGATGGATTAAGATCATCAGTATTTATGGATTAAGGTACGCTTTTGCTATTTGTGTTCTTCTCTTCGAATCAACAAATGTATTCTTTAGATTTATGTTTATGCGCTTATAATAATATGGATATTTGATCAAGATTTCAACTGTTGAAGGTATTATGAATTGGATTAAAAAGAACATGTTAAATAAGTTCCAAAAAGGCGTTCATTGGGCTGTTTGTGCTCCCCTTGTGTATAGCATTTGGATTGTGTTAAATTAGACCTCCCCTGGACTACTTATTAATATAGTTTTACAGAAGAGAGAAGAAAATACAAATAAAGAGGCTCGTGACTTTACCCACTCACCAGACACAACAACTTGACAAGTTGTGTAACCGAATTTCTGTTTTGCAACAGAAAACAGAAATTCAGTTACACATCTTTTGACCTAATCTACGAATATAAAAGGGGGACTAGAGTCTTACCAATCTCTCAGTTGAGAGATACCAGAAGCCAGAAGCCCAGATCTGAGAGTTTAGCTCTCAAAGTTGTAGATCCAAGTGTTCATGCAAAGAGAAAAGAAAAGAGAGTTAGTGAGATAGTGAGAAACCAAAAGAAAAACACAGAAAAGAAAGATTGAGTGAATATCAGAAATAAAGTCGAGTTTGTGACTTGGATTTCTCACCTGATTGTAATATTCTTCTCCAATAGTGCAGATCCTGAGAAACGTCTTCAAGGCGAGCTCGTAAAGAGGATGTACCCCTGATTTAGGGCGAACCTCTATAAACTCTATGTTCTCTCTCTCTCTCTCTCTCTCTCTCTCTCTCTCTCTCTCTCTCTCTCTCTCTCTATTTTCTCTCTTTATTGTTTGTGTGTGTTGATATGTGTGTATGTGTGTTTATGGTGTTGATTGATCATGGATTCTGGGTAAGATCGATCTGTAGATCGAGGAAGATCTCTGGTTCTAGGGTTTGAGAACCAGAGAGAAAGAGAGAGAGTTTGAGAAACTCTCGAAGGTTCGAATGAATGAAATGAGCTAGGGTTAGCTCGGTTTGGTTTTGGTTTTGTTCAAAGCAGAACGACAAATCGTTTTGGTTAAACGATTTGTCGTGTGGGAAGAAACGACCAATTTTCTTTGTCGTTTGGATCATTTCTCAAAGTGAATTTTCTGGGACAATTTTGTCCCTGTCGTTTTGATTAATTACTTGAGTTGGTGTAGGGCATTCTTGGAATTTCAACAAGAAATCCTACAGATTGTTAGGAATTTGGCTTTTTGGAAGAGCAAAATTTGGCTTATTGCTCTTGTGTGATGTTTATATCTCAGCTTTGTATTTTTGATTGAGCAATATTTACACTAGTTAGTAGTACTTACCCTAAACTTGTTATCCTTACCTATTTTTTCCATACTTTTAATTTTGTTTTTGACTTTTTCTCATAAAATTTATTATATATTTTGAAAAAACTATATTTTTGCACAAAAGCATATATAAACCTATAAAATTTGTTATTTTCTTGCTAATTAATTTCTACTAATCCATCTTTTTATTTTGATAGCATAAAAACTTTTTTTTTTTTATTCACAACATCA
Organism: Cannabis sativa; assembly: GCF_029168945.1. Taxonomy (NCBI): domain Eukaryota; kingdom Viridiplantae; phylum Streptophyta; class Magnoliopsida; order Rosales; family Cannabaceae; genus Cannabis; species Cannabis sativa. The sequence goes on from NC_083609.1 coordinate 61,103,758, forward strand.
ACACAAGTGGCAATATTAATGGCAATAGTACTACTACTAATAATAATAATAAAAAAAGAAAATATCTTATTATTATTGCATTTATTTTTGTTTATTTATTTTAAAGCAATAAATATTTATATATAAAAGATGAATATTATTATTATTAGTTAGTGGTCTTGAGAAACTCCATGATATAGGAATTGAAAGCAATGCAATGGATTTTGAAGGCTTTAAAGCCAGCTTCCATGGCCAATTGTTCATACTCCTTTTGTGTTCTCTCTTTGCCATTGAGATTAACCATCATGAGGATATCATAATGGAAACTATTCTTAGTGGAGGGGCTGGAATCTGGTGCAGCAGGAACAATCAACTCTTCTACAATCACTTTTCCATCATCATCCAATGCATCATAGCAATTCTTTAACAATTTCAAGCACTCTTCATCACTCCAATCATGGCAAATCCGCTATATATATATATATGTATATAAAACAAATGTGAGATTTTTTGTGTAGGTAAAAAGTAAAAGATAGACAAAAAATGTATATACATATTGAAACATTCTACTAATGGGTCATCACTTTTGTACTTACTAGAAGAGATTTTTGTTTTTTTATTTTTTTTTGAATTTTTAGCACTTAGAGAAATTATAATTAGAATTTTCTTATATCATGAGTATGAGTGTGTGCATTGTAGTTATAGTAGATATTATATTTGTTTTTGAAAAATTTATAGAACAATTCATATTGTCGAAAAAAAGGTTCAAACATTCAGTTCAACGTGCTCGTACAAAATAAAAAATAAATATACGTGCAACTGAATTTTAAACTTAATTTTTGATATTGGAAATTATTAAAAAAAAATTAAAACAGATAAAATATCTACTATAATTATAATGTCAAACCGTATATTAAGAAAAATAAATTATAATTTCTTAAAATACAAAATATATTTCGATAATAACAAAAATAATGTTCATATATATAAATTTATATCTATTCTATATAAAGTGTGCCTATATAACAGAATTCTTGGTTTATGAGAAATTCATGAATGACTTTTTATTTATATTAAAAATAAAATAGTTTATTATTAAAAATAAAATGGTAATTATGAGAAATTCATGGGTCACTTTAATCAAATAGGGTTCATATATTGAATTATTTTTTATTAATGGGATTAATCAATATATGAACAATAATTTGAATTAATCTTATAATCTTAACTTTTTAATTCAATTAATAATTATTTGTCACGTAATTATTAAGTGTTTTCCCTTTAATATTTCTTTTGTTGATGATGTTAATTTATTCATATTTTGATTTCTACAATTTTTGTGTTCAGACCATTAAAATAGTGTTCTACTAGGGGATCTAACAAGTTTCATCCCTTCGCTAATGACCTCTAAGAGTTCAAATTCCAGTATTGTATAAATCTTCAATTTGTTCTATTTTTTATATTAACTGAAATTTTGCTACTTTTTTTTTAATTACAACTTTATTGTTTATATCTTATTAGGATCAGACATTCATAGAAATTAGGGTTTCTTTGAAATATACAATTAATGAGCATTACTTTTTGATCATAGTGTGTTTTCCATGGCTGAAAAACCTCAATAATCTCTATCATTTGATATCAAATAAAGTAAAATTATCATGATGTATACATTATGGTTATTTAATGAGTAATTAGTGTGTTGAAATTATGAAGTTGATATTTAGAATTGTTTATAATTGGATTGTTTCTTTGTCAAAATTAATATTAAGTATATTTATATGTTTATAAGTTTATCTATTTTCTCTTAGAGCAATCATGCTCATATAGCAAAAAAAATCGTTCTCATATAGACATGTTATTTTCATTTTGTAATTTAGATCTTCTTAGTCATTATTTAGTTCACTTAAACCTTTTCCGATTATGGTAACTGAAATTTTGTTTCTTTTAGGTACTTCATTACAAAGATCTGTATTACATGTATTATTTATTTTTGACTATGAGGAGGTGGATTTCTTTATTGGGAGCTTGACAAATTATTGTTCATATATTGAATAATTATTTTTGATTAATGGGATTCATGTGTATATATATATAATTGTGTATATTGAATTCTTTATTCAAATAATTATTTTTGATTTTTATACGTGATTATTTATTGTTCATATATCTAGATACCTATTTGATTAAAGTTAAGATTATCAGATTAATTAATTTGTGATTTCTTCCTATACGCATAATAATAATCTCATCTAAAAACTAATAATATTTTTTCTTTAATTTTTAATTTTATCACTTTTAAATAACATAGAAAAAAACAGCATAAAATTTAATATACGTGCGTCGCACGTAACTTTTTGCTAGTATATATATATCTTTTGAAAGATTGTATGCATGTACCTTCATGAAAATTGCATCTCCTTTTGGTACACTTACAAACATGTCTCCGCTAACATGCTCTACACCTATGATATATTTATATATATAACAATAATATTAATAATACATATTAAAATAAATAAATTAATTTAATCCCGAATCATAATTATTATTATTATTTAATTGTACTTCTTAAATTTTTCACATATCACTTTTTTCGAAAGAGTTAAGGCAAGTTGAGAAGTTGGCATTTATTTTACACTCTCGAACTATTATTATTAAAGAATTGTACACTTGTGCTAAATTATTATTGAATAGAGACAAGTTGTCCTTGCTTCAAACGAATGTTACCATTATCAAATATAGTTGTAATAATTTATAAGAATTTAAAACAAGGGAAAAAAATTCAAAATTTACCATGCATATATATACATATATTCTATTTTTATTTTTAATTTTTAAAGTGCGAGACTCTTATGATTGTGCGTACCAGGCAATGGAGGTGCATGTTGGATGACATGATGCAAATCGAAGTTAATGCCTTTAATAGAAGGGTACTTAGCAATAATCATGCTAAGAGTAGCTCCAGTACCACCACCAACATCGACAATCGAGTTAAGACCCTTGAAACCATTGTAAGTTTCGAGGATATTTTTCATGATAATGGTGGAGAGGGTAGACATTGCTCTGTTGACAATCTTATTCAACCTTTGATCTCTTTGAGTGTATTCAAATATTGGCATTCCATGTGCTTTGTTGAAAGGTATTCCTCCATCAAGTACTGCATCTTTCATGTGGTACCTAATACATATTACCAAACATAACAATTATTATTATTGTAATAAATATTAATGACTCTAAAAACTCTATATGATATTAATTTTATGGTTAGTTATGTTTCTCTTTTTTCATAGTAAAATATATAAAAATACTACTTATATATAAATATATATTAATAATAAAAAGAGTAAATTGTGATATATGAAAATTTCTTTTTTAAATCCGTGTTCTATTAGCAGTTTGTTATTTCCATTTAAATTTGACTTTTATTAGCCAAGTTGTATTGTCCAAGTGTGTACAGTTGATTGTCTACGTAGACATAGTATACACATGTCATATTTTTATTATTTCACGTAAATAAATATTTTAAAAAATAAAATTTAAGTAAATTAGATTAAAATAAATAATACAAAAATTAAAAGAATTGTTTTTTCTTTATTTTTCTTTTGTACTATTTTTTTTTCAATTTTTTGTTTCTTCAAACTATTAACACCACCGAGCCGGCCACCACCTCCTATGATCACCACCACTGAAACCACCACATACCGTTGCAAAAGAAGATGGCTAAAATAAATGTAATTTTAAATTTATATTATTTTTGTTGACAAAAAAAAATTAAGTTCAATTTTCCAATTAAAATGTATTTTGTTGAATGGTATGCATTCTAAATAAGCTTAATTATACATTAATATATAAATCAATTCAATAGGAAAATGAAAATAATAATAATAAAAAAAGGGTATGTAGGTACGTACCAACAGTCTATAATAACCTTATCTTGATCCATGTGACACAAAGGAGCAATGGACAATCCACCTTCATTCTTGGTTAAGAATTTGCTAAGTGGAGTCATTCCATAGAGCCTTTCCCCATCACGAATCGAGTAAGTGAGCACGTTGTAGCTCGCCAGTAATCTCAGCATCCGGTCCAACATCACCGGGGCGTTAGGGTTCTTTGTCGGAAGTTGTGCTACAATGTTGGAAGGTGAAAGGAACGCGCCAGGACCCGCCATAACTATGATCTCCAAGAGGCCTAGCTCCAACGCGGTTTTGAGAACCATAGGCAGTACTGTAGCACTAGCTAATTTCATCGCAAAAAGGTAATTGGCTTCTAATTCCTCAGACATTTGGGTTGGTGTAGTCATCTTCAATTGTCTTTGTAATTTAGCTAGGTTTAGCTAAATATGTACATATATATAGTTAGTTGTTACCTAACTATTTTTCTTAGCTACTGACATCATCTAGTTATTAGTTTAATTTAGCTATTTAAATTATTTCCATTCATAATTATTATAGTTGATTTTTTTTATTCAATTACCGTTTTAGGGTTTAATATAAGAGAATTATTCCATATACTGTTTTTTTAACTTTTTTTTTTCAAATTTACGGTTTGAGTTTCTAAAGTGTGGTTGCAGCGCTAGTTGCAATAGGGGTTTCTATACGATTTTTTGTTGCAATTTAGGTTGCAGCGCTAGTTACAATATGAGTTTCTATGTCAAATTCCGTAAAAATGTAAAAAAAAAAATATTTTGAAGTGTAAAAATAAAAATGACCCTTTAATATTTTATTTTTCCGTATTAATTTTTAATAAATTATCAGTTTTATTATGTATCTTATTAATTATTGTTTTTTATTTGTTTGTTCTGTTATTATTCTATATAGGTTATAATTTAGGAGTGCATTTTCTATTTTTCCATTTTTTTTTTTGGGAAATCAACAGTGTTTTTCATTACTCCAAAAGACTTTTTACAATCCATTCAACACCTTTTATAAAATAAGGTCTGATCTTTTCCTTCTAGTAATTACATTTGGTTACAATTCATTAAACCATGTAGTATCTCCTATAGAAACCTTCCTAGGCCATACACTTTGTATCCTAGTTTTACAAATATTTTTAATCCTCTGTACAATAGACTTCGGGTCTTCCTTTGTCTGCAGCCACAATACATTGTTCCTTGCTCTCCAAATAAGGTAAAGTAGAGCTGCACAAGCAGCAGTATATACCTGTCTTCGGAAAGCAGAGATGGATCTCTTCTCTATGACTCGCACCAGATCAGTTAAGTTAGCTGCTGGGGATCTTCCATCCCAACCAACTCTTAACTTAATTTAGACATTCAATAGAGAAAGGGCATAGAAAAAATAGATGCTCACAAGTTTCTGCACTCCCTAAACAGAGCAAACATGAGGGATCAGTTGCAATTTGAAATCTGAGCAAACGGTCTCTGATTTTCAATCTATTTTGGATAGCAAGCCAAAACACAAAACTGTGTTTGGGAGTATTTAGCCGATTCCAAACTTCCTTGCTCCAGTTGACCCTATTTACCGTAGGACACAGCCACTTATAGCCATCTGCTACTTTATATTTCGTTTGAGTGAATGTGATAGGGTCAACTAAGTTCAGCAACGTACCTTTTAGAGCTACGATCTTCCTCCAATACCAGCTGCCTGTTTGGGAAATCTCATAGCTCCACCAATCCTTGCCTTTGATGTATACACTATGTATACACTATTTTTCCATTTTTACGTTCATTTTGGTCTGTTTAGTATTAAAGTGGACTGTAAGGGTTCGTTTGGTATGTCGTATTACACCGTATTGTATTGTACTATAGTATTATATTGAATTGTATTTTATGCAATATTTTTAGGTAAAACTATATGTAGTATTAACTTTTATGGGCACCTAAATATATAATATGTTAGTATAAATTAAAATTTAACTTAGTATTATATAAAAATATGATATAATCCAATTAATATAACATAATATAATACAATACGGCCTAATACGACGTTCTAAATAAGCCTTAAGTCTATAATTGTACATACAAGTGTACACGTGACAGATTTTTATTGATCCAACTAATATTAATAAGAAAAATTTACATAATAAGCCAAAAATTTGAAAGAAATCAATTTTAATTTTTGAACTTATTTATTTATAAAATTATCTTTTTAGTAAAAATAATAAATCAGTTTTTATGTTATAATTTATTAATAGTTGTATTATAGTTGGAGACTATTTTTCTAATTATTTTATAGTTGATTTATAGTTGTAGTAAGATTGATTTCTCATTGTTTTTAACCCTTTTACTAAGCAAAATGTACTTTTGTAATTTTAAAACTTTACAAGAGCATTTTTGTAATTAAAAACTTTAGGCTTTTAAATTGTAAAGAAAACATAGAAAAAGATTTTTTTTTTTTTAAATTCCTCTATTAATAACTTAAATAGTATAAAAATATTTAATATTTTAATATTTAAAAATAATAAAAAAAAATTTTGTTGTCTTTTTTTGCCTTCTTCATTTCTTCACAAATAACTGAAATTTTCAAACTGGAGTTGTTAATAGTTTCTTTGATTGTAGATTTTGTTTCAATTTAGGGGTTTAGATTTGTGAAGAAAATTTAAAATCTATAGTATTTTTTTTGTTCTGGATTTTGTTTGATTTAGGATAATAGTGGTGGTAATAGTGAGATGATAGTGGTTCGATGGTGGACACACCATAAGTATTGTGACTAAAAACACGTTTAGTCACAATAATTGTGATTTTATTGTGATTTTTATGACTAATACTTTTAATCACGGACTTTTTAATTAGTCACAACTTACGTAGGAATGACAATTTATAATTAGTCACAATTTTTTTACTTTTAGTCACAAATTTCGTTGTGACTATGAAAAGTAAGATTGTTTGTGGAAAAGTAAGATTGTTTGTGGAAAAGTAAGATTATTTGTAGTGAGTCACAATGTTTGTTGTGACTAAATGTTGTTTTAGTCATAATATTTGCTGCGACTTAAAACTAAATTAGTGACAACTTATATCTAAATGTTATGTTTTAGTCATAATTAATTTTTTGCTGTAACTAAAAGTCACATTTAGTTACAAAATTAAAAAATTATGTTGCGACTAAAAAATTATTACTAAAGGTAACTAGTGTAAGATCTTTATGAGTATTATAAATATTTAAAAGATTATTTTTGTTTTTGATTGGACTAATTAAACTATTAAAGAATAATTTATTGTAGGCACTTAACTTTGATGTATTGTATAATTATTGGAATATTTGCTATGGATTTTCACTGTAGGTGCTTTTACAGTGCACCCATAAAACTAAAAGTGTTCCAATGGTGCACTCCTTATTTATTTTGGTGCCTATTTGAGAAATTTTTTAATATAATATTTTTATAGTTGTAATTATTTGAGACATCTTGTTAAATTTTAAGAAATTCAAAAAATTTAACATGCCAAAAATATATTATTAAGAAAATTTTCATAAATTTTGAAACAGATAGAGTTGAGTGCACCATTCTAAGGGGTGGATCGTTAAATTTTCATATATTATATATATTGTTAATGTTTGTAATGTATCATAAAATTTCTTAAGTTTCCGTAGAAAAAAAAATCAAGTTTGTTGTTTTATATTAAATTATTTAAAATATTTTGAATAAAAAGTTTAATATGGAAAAAAGTCCATAAACAATTAAGATCATAATAAATGTTTATATAGAAGAAGCTAGTACCATGAAGACTATTTATTTGAAAGCCTATATATAGTTCTAATAAATCTCTATCTTTGAAACTTGGAATTTGGTAGGAAAAGAAAAAAGTAAAGATAATTACTCATGTTTGGTATGAATAGAAAAATTATGAGAAAAAAAATTAATTAATCAACAAAAATTTTCATACCAAATACAAAAAAATGATTTTTTTGCACAATTTTTTCCCAACATTTTCATTGTCTCTTTGTTTTTTCACAAAAAAAATCCAATCTTCAAACATTACCCCGTTAAAAAAAAATCCTAAGAATTGCATTTTAATTAGTTAGTGAGATACAAATTGATGATGAAGTGCTAAAATATAGTTCATTTTGTAAAAAAATTACTTCAATATGTTATGCTAAGAGTTGTGTGAAATCATGTGCCAAATTTAGTTGGGTTAACAAATCATGTAATTGTTGACACATTTATGATCAATACATACACAACATGATTATTATATTAATTATGTTAAGACCCCTAACACGATTACGCTCACATTTTTAACATATGATACAACACGATAATAAGCATGGCCGGTTCTAAGGTATATGGGGCTTAAGGCGAAATCAAATTTTGGGGCCCCTATGTATATAGTTTAACTATTATAAAAATGATAGTTTTAGTGCTTCGTTTAATGGTAAAGCTTTTAAAAATTCTTAAGAGCTCCAAGGTTGAATCCCTTATAACTACAGATTAAATATTTTAAAAAAAATTAAAATGTAAAGGTTAAGAATTGATCCCATGACCTCTTAGATTAAAGTAAAATATTTTACCATTACACCAAACAAATTTTATTATATCTACTTCTTATTTAATATTTTATTAGCAATATTAATATATTTTTTTTACAATTTCAGAGCCCTGAGCGTTCGAGGGCCCGAGGTGCACGCCTAGTGTGACGTGCTGCCTCATGGCACACCCACAATAGGGCCATTTTGTAACATGAGCATGCCTTGGTGCTTGATCATTAGTCAAGTCTCGCACCAAGCACCTCATTGGGGTATTTTGTAACATGAGCATGCCTTGGTGCTTGATCATTAGTCAAGTCTTGCACCAAGCACCTCATGGGGGTTGGGAACCTTTTGTTGTTTAGCTTTCTTTCTTTGTATTTCCTTCACATATGTCTACAGAGCTAAAATCATCTATGTTCCTGGAAATCCCTTAAAACCCCAATAAGCTCTTTAGGGGGGGTGACCAGGTGACTTATGAAGCACCTTGTCACCAGCATGATAGGGGCCCAACTGTGTACTCCCTTGCCCTATCAAGGCCATATATTAATAAAACGATGTTTATCCATGCTTCTGTGTATGCTTCTGTATGGTCTTTGTGATGCCTGTTTGTTGCCTTTGTTGGGCCATTGCGTGCCATTTGTCTATATGTTTGCTTGTGGGTTGTGTGAGATTGGTCCTTGGGGACGCTTTGTATTTGCTTGCTCATGCTTCTTGTTTGCACTCAACATGTGCGAGACATGTATCGTGCCTAACCTTTGAACTTGTTTGCCTGCAGGCGCGTTTAGGCTGACTTGCTAGCTCGGTGTGCCAGCAAGTGCCGCACGTTCCACCTACTTGGGGGTGTCCAAATAGGCGGCCCGTGACAGTTGGTATCAGAGCCAAGAGAAAAGGGAAGCTTGGTAACACGACATAATGGTGAGCAACACCCAAAGGATTCAAGAGCTTGAGAGGCGCATAGGGGAATTAGATGGCCTGGACGAGAGGGTCAGGGATCTAGCCCCTAACAATCAGAACTCAGGGCCAACAGTGACACAACAACAAGTTGCCTCGTTGGCTCAAGACTATGCTAACTTGTTGGCCAGGGTAGCTGCGATCGAGAGAAGAGATGCTGCTACCGGAACATCAGGTGCACCTCAGATGGAGGATCGCATCAAGGCATTAGAACAAGCAACAGCGGACATGCAGGCTGCTATCACTGTACTACAAAATGGGCAGGCTGCATTACAAGACTCCCTCAATGATACGATCGAGGATTGTAATGTGTCTGTCACAGCCATCCGGGAAGAATTAGCAGGGATGTCAACCAAGCTAAATCTTACCATGATAGCGGCAGAGCGTGCAAATACCGGGGGGCACGGAGGTATGGAGTATGGCCGACCGAGAGCACCCGAGCCCAAATGCTATGGAGGGGCGAGGGATGCCAAGGAGCTCCAAAACTTTCTGTTTGACATGGAGCAGTACTTTAGGGTCGTGCGGACCGACTCTGAAGAAGCTAAGGTAGCAACAGCTACCATGTATTTGTCCGGGGACGCCAAGTTGTGGTGGAGGACGAAATATGAAGACATTCAGAATGGTAAATGCACCATTGACACTTGGGAAGATCTCAAGAAGGAATTGAACGCCCAATTTCTGCCAGAGAATGTCGCCTACCTCGCTCGACGTCAGCTTAGAGAGTTAAAGCAAGTCGGGACAGTCCGAGACTATGTAAAGAAGTTCTCTGGATTGATGCTCGACATCAAAGATATGAATGAAGTCGACAGACTTTTCTACTTCCTTGAAGGACTCAAACCATGGGCTAAACAAGAGCTGCAAAGGCAGCGTGTGGCAGATCTCGCCACTGCTCAAGCTGCGGCTCGAACGGCGGGCCGACTACACCTCTGAGAATTCGCAGCCAAAGAAGACGAATCCTCAGACCAGCGCCAACAATGCCGCGAGCAAGAAGTCAGGAAAGCAGTGGCCGAGTAAAAGTGGGGGAGGAGACAAGAGGACTCCTGAATCTAGTTCCTCCTCTAAAAGTGATGCTGCAACGGGGAAGAAGCCCCTTAAGTGTTGGCTTTGCCAAGGCCCACATAGGGCGGCTGCTTGCCCCCACCAGTCCAAGTTGAGTGCCATAAAGGCATCCATTGCTCAAGAGGAGCAAGGATGTGGGGAAGATGATGAGGATGAAGACTGTGCGCACATGAGCGCTGTTCGATTAATGGCTGCTCTTAAGAAGCATGGCGTCGGAGGGAAGAAAGCCCTTGGGAAGGGGTTGATGTTTGTGGAGGCCACTTTAAACGGTAAGCAGGCCAAGAGCGTACTGATTGACACCGGCGCAACACACAACTTCATCTCAGAAATTGAAGCTAAGAGGGTGGGCCTAAAACTGGAGAAAGATGCGGGTCGCATGAAGGCAGTCAATTCAAAGGCCATGGCCACAACTGGAGTGGCCAGAAAGGTGAATGTCAAGATTGACGGATGGGAGGGACAACTTGACCTCGTAGCTGTTCGCATGGATAACTTCGATGTGGTGTTGGGAATGGAGTTTCTAGCAGAGAAGGGGGCCATTCCAATTCCAGCAACAGGGAATCTCCTGATCATGGGTGAGAATCCTTCAATGGTACCCGCCAAAGTGAGACAGCCCCCAGAAGTCAAGCTACTATCAGCCCTGCAACTGAAGAGGGGCCTGAAGAAGAAGAGGCCAACATTTGTCATCGCTCCCACCGTGTACGACGAAAAAGTGGAGGAGTCCACTCCACCTGTAATCAAGAAGGTGTTAGATGAATTCAAGGATGTGATGCCAGACGAGCTTCCAAAGAGACTGCCTCCCAGGAGGGGAGTTGATCACCAAATTGAGCTGGTGCCAGGTGCAAAGGCCCCAGCTAAAGCAGCATATCGAATGTCTCCTTCGGAACTTAAGGAGTTGAAGAGTCAGCTAACGGAGATGCTGGAGGCAGAATTCATCAAACCCTCAAAGGCACCTTTTGGTGCCCCCGTGTTGTTCCAAAAGAAGAAGGACGGGACCTTGAGACTGTGCATAGACTACTGCGCCCTCAACAAGGTGACTGTGCGCAACAGATACCCCATTCCCTTGATCGCGGATCTATTTGACCAGCTAAGTGGAGCGAAATACTTCACGAAGTTGGACTTGAGATCAGGATACTATTAAGTTCGTATCGCAGAAGGGGATGAACCAAAGACTACTTGTGTTACTCGGTATGGGGCGTTTGAGTTTCGCGTCATGCCGTTTGGGTTGACGAATGCGCCAGCCACATTCTGTACACTGATGAATGAAGTCTTCCATGATGTCTTAGACAAGTTCGTGGTGGTGTACTTGGATGATATCGTGGTCTACAGCGCCACTTTAGAAGAGCATCAGGAACACTTGACAACGGTGTTTCAGAAGTTGAGGAAGGAACAGTTGTATGTAAAGCGCGAGAAGTGTTCTTTCGCTCAGAAAAGTATCAAGTTCTTGGGTCATATTGTGGAACACGGGAAAATCCGTATGGACATGGAAAAGGTGCGGGCGATCCAAGAGTGGACGACCCCAACCAACGTGAAACAACTTCGCTCGTTTCTCGATTTAGCCAATTACTATAGAAGATTTGTGGAGGGCTATTCGAGAAGAGCGACACCCTTAACAGAGTTATTGAAGAAGGGTGTTACGTGGACGTGGTCTGAGAAGTGCGAAGAAGCTTTTCGAAGTCTGAAAGAAGCCATGGTCGAAGATCCTGTATTAGCCTTGCCCGATGTATGCAAGCCTTTTGAAGTACAGACTGATGCGTCAGATTATGCTTTAGGAGGGGTACTCGTGCAGGAGGGCCACCCCGTGGCATTTGAGAGCCGCAAACTTTCCGAAGCAGAGAAGCGGTACACTGCGCAAGAGAAAGAGCTCTTGGCAGTTATTCATTGTTTACGGACGTGGAGGCATTACTTGCTGGGGTCAAAGTTTGTGGTGAAGACAGACAATACTGTTGTTAGTCATTTCCTCACACAGCCAAAACTGACTCCCAAGCAGGCCAGATGGCAGGAATTCTTGGCAGAATTCGACTTCTACTTCGAGCACAAGGCTGGATGTCTTAATCAGGCAGCTGATGCCCTTAGTCGTAAAGCAGAGTTGGCGGCACTAAAGGTGTTAGCGGGCATGTCAGCTAGCCAAGTGGGTACACCAATAAAAGAGCGCATCAAGGAGAACTTGGAGAAGGACCCGGTTGCAAAGAACATCATGACTCTCGCAAGAAAGGGAAAGACAACTCAGTTTTGGGTAGAGGATGACCTCTTGTGGGCCAAAGGTGGGCGGTTGTTCGTTCCAAAGGCAGGCGATCTAAGGAGGACGCTGCTGAGTGAGTGTCATGACACGTTGTGGGCGGGTCATCAAGGGTGGCATAGGACACATGCCCTTTTGAAGCATGGGTACTATTGGCCGCAGATGCGGGAAGATGTGGTGGACTACACAAGGACCTGTCTCGTCTGCCAACAAGACAAAGTGGAGAGGCATAAGACGCCAGGGTTGTTAGAACCTCTGTCGGTCCCAAGCAGGCCATGGGAGAGTGTCTCGCTTGATTTCATCTCAGGTTTGCCGAAGACTGGGGACTTGAATGCAATCTTGGTGATTGTGGATAGATTTTCTAAGTATGCAACCTTCATCCCGGTGTCGAAGCAGTGTCCGGCAGAAGAGACAGCTCAACTTTTCTTCAAGCATATAGTAAAGTACTGGGGAGTACCCCAGAATATAGTAAGTGACCGAGATCGAAGATTCACAGGGACCTTCTGGTCCGAATTATTTAAGCTTCTTGGGTCACAGATGAACATCTCCTCGAGCTACCATCCACAGACAAATGGGCAGACAGAACGATTCAATGGGATGTTGGAGGAGTATTTGCGGCACTTTGTCAATGCCAACCAGAAGAATTGGCCGCAACTACTAGACGTAGCTCAATTTTGTTTCAACTCTCAGAAGAGTTCTTCATCAAACAAGAGCCCTTTTGAAGTTGTGAACGGACAGCAACCACTGTTACCCCACACAGTGGATGAATACCACGGACGGAATCCGCGGGCCTTTAATTTTACAAAAGACTGGAAGAAGAACACAGAGATTGCCCAAGCATATTTAGAGAAAGCTTCACGAAGAATGAAGAAGTGGGCAGATCAGAAACGCCGACCGCTGGAGTTCAAGACAGGTGACTTAGTGTTGATCAAACTGCGGCCAGAACAACTGAGATTCCGAGGGGACAAGGACATCAGACTCGTACGCAAATACGAGGGCCCTGTTCCAGTCATCTCCAAAATTGGCCTAGCATCCTACAAAGTCGAACTACCCTCATGGATGAAGATACACCCGGTCCTGCACGTCAGCAACCTCAAGCCGTATCATGAAGATCCAGAAGATCCAGCGCGCAACCAGTCTACCAGGGACGACATCAGCATTCAACGACGCAGCAGCAGAGAACCAGAAGAAATCCTTGCCGAAAGAACTGTTCGTGTGAAGAAAAAGAAGAGAAAAGAGTACCTGGTCAAATGGCAGGGCCTTGCTGATGACGAGATCAGCTGGGAAAGGCGGAGGACTTGCAGCAGTTTATACAGAAGACTGAAGATCATGCAGCAGGTTCGTCGAGGACGCCGAACAATTAAGTGGGGGAGAATGTGGCGTGCTGCCCCATGGCACACCCACAATAGGGCCATTTTGTAACATGAGCATGCCTTGGTGCTTGATCATTAGTCAAGTCTCGCACCAAGCACCTCATTGGGGTATTTTGTAACATGAGCATGCCTTGGTGCTTGATCATTAGTCAAGTCTTGCACCAAGCACCTCATGGGGGTTAAGAACCTTTTGTTGTTTAGCTTTCTTTCTTTGTATTTCCTTCACATATGTCTACAGAGCTAAAATCATCTATGTTCCTGGAAATCCCTTAAAACCCCAATAAGCTCTTTAGGGGGGGTGACCAGGTGACTTATGAAGCACCTTGTCACCAGCATGATAGGGGCCCAGCTGTGTACTCCCTTGCCCTATCAAGGCCATATATTAATAAAACGATGTTTATCCATGCTTCTTGTGTATGCTTTTGTATGGTCTTTGCGATGCCTGTTTGTTGCCTTTGTTGGGCCATTGCGTGCCATTTGTCTATATGTTTGCTTGTGGGTTGTGTGAGATTGGTCCTTGGGGACGCTTTGTATTTGCTTGCTCATGCTTCTTGTTTGCACTCAACATGTGCGAGACATGTATCGTGCCTAACCTTTGAACTTGTTTGCCTGCAGGCGCGTTTAGGCTGACTTGCTAGCTCGGTGTGCCAGCAAGTGCCGCACGTTCCACCTACTTGGGGGTGTCCAAATAGGCGGCCCGTGACACCTAGCCTGCCTACCCTCAAGGTCGGCCCTGATAATATGTTTAATATATGTGTCATGTTGACACAAATACGAAACATGTTTAACCATAACAATAAAAAAAATGCTTTTTACGACTCCATTTCGTGTCTTACAGACAATTAGTTTAAGACACTAAGGTAGTGTTTGGTTTACATGAATGAGTGTAGGAATGGGATTGCTATTCCTAAAGAAAAATCATTCAAGTGTTTGGTTTGTTTATTGTCAATAGAAAACTCATTCCATAGGAATTGTAATTCATGTAAACTAATGAATTACTTTTCCTAAATAAAATGACTTGAAAAGCTATTCCATACCAACCAAAAATTATTTTTCCTTATCTACCATTCTCATGAATAAATGATTAAAGTTATAATTATATGAGTAATATTTTTTTTTAAATATATATCTACAACATTTAATATTACAATAATATGTTTATTATATTTTTTTTGTACAAAATTATAGGAAAAAAATATTATTACCATTATAATTATATGGATAAACGATGTGTGATGATTAAATTATATGAATAACATTTATGTTGATACTTAAATATTTAATATAAAATAGACTATATTAAATTAAATATTTATTTATATTTTATTATTTGATAATTAAATCTAAAAAATACAATTTGAGAGTGATACATAAATATATACCATTTTTTTTATTTGTACCATAATGGTAATTTTATAAAACAAAAATTATTTTAAAAGAGTAAATGACATTTTGGTCAAAATAATAAAAAATATATTTCATTCTATACTATACAAATCATCACAATTCTTATTTAGTTATTGATTCTATAGTCTTTACCAAACAAAAGAATAGAAATTCCATTCTATTCTATTCCTATTCTTATTACCATTCCCATTCCCATTCCTATTCCATTTTTATTTTGTAACCAACGCCACAATAGTTGGAGACAATTTCTATTGACTTAAAGGTGGTAAACAAGAAAAGTTTTCGTTTTTCATGAATTGGAAAAACATTAAAAGAGGTGGGAGACATTTATATCATAAGGGTTGAGGCCTTTCCTATTAGAGTTTCTAATGATTTAATAAGGTGATTTTTTAAGATGATTAAAAATTTGTTTTTCAATTATTATATGTCGCACTTAAATTAAAAACTATCTCAAAATGAAAAAAATACAAAAATTATTTAAAATTTTACTATCACTATAATTTTCACGATCACTATTAATAATCTATAATTGATCACTATTTGAATATTATTATAATTTTAATTCAAGATTGAGATAATAATTGAATATGCTGTAATTTAAATTATATATTGGACGAGAATATCTGTATAACTTGTATGTAGCAGATAGAGTTTCTATTTAATGCTTTTTATGTTAAAATTTATACGTAAAATAGTTTGCATATAGAGATTAAGGTCTTAGAGAAATAGGAAGAAGAAGTTGTAGGATGGATTAGTAAAATAAATAAATTGCAAAGTTAATGAAATTAATACTCTAAGTTTATCCATTGATATATTCATAATCATTATTATTATTATTATTATTATTATTATTTTTTTTTTTATGAATGAGTGAGTTTTATTGCTCAAAGAATACTATTTACAACTCCAAAAAACTCTAAACTCAAATATTAATGTAACCAGACAAATTAAATTTTAATGTATGAAATATATATATAATTTTATTAGAATAAATTGTGGCATTAACTCATAATAGTGTCCCATTGCTAGCGATTAACTCCCGAATTCATTTTTTTGATTGTAAAACCCTCTAAACTTAAATTCTGTTAGCACTTATAGTCTCTTATACATGTATTTTTGGCATGTCCATGTGAACACAGGGTATTGTCCACGAACACAATGTACACACGACACCATGTACTCTGACCCACCTTATCTCCGACGAGAAGAGCGAGGAGGAGAGGAAGATGTTCGTTCACTTTTGGGTCGCCCGCAATGGAGAAGGAAGGTCAGTGTGTCAACTGTCGGCGGTGTGTGTGATGACTTAGACTAAAATTTAGTCATGGTTTTAGTCTTAGTAGGGCCGGAGTAGGGAGCGACGAGGAGGGAAGTGATTTGCCATGGGGAAGGGAAGGGGTAAGTCATGATTTTAGTCTTATTTTTCTTTTTTTTTTAGCATTTTTTATATGTGTGTGTGAAATTGTGAATAATGAAAATAGTTAAAGAAATATATTAATGTATACGGGTTACTATGTGGATGGGCTTCGCCTGAACTCGTGACTCCTTCAAAAATATCCCTGCGCCCGCGCCCATTTATGCCATGGGTTTAACATGCCCATCCTCTCCTATCCAAGCTCCTCAATATTTCCAATCCACTTTTTCTAGCTATGGATCTTGTGGCAAATTGTTGTGCATAAAGGTACTCCAGATCTCCGCCGACATTCCACAATTAATCATATGACCAAGCATATTATCATACAAAGAATTCATTAATTAGCCAATGCATCAAGAACTGATCAAATTTTCTTCATTGTTGGTGGTCTGGATTAGGGATATTACCTGCAAGAGAGTTTGATATACCATGACATAATCTAAGGATGTAGCCATCAAGATCATACACTCGCACAACAACAAGAACCAGGGATCTTCAAATTGTGTAATTTGTTTGATCTAATCTTAGATTTAGTAGGAGGAGATTATCATTCAGAACTGCCACTTGAGCTTGAACATTTTGTTGTTGTGGAGCTCTTTCTGTTGGAAATTATTTTACCAGGATCTTAGATCTACTCACAAGTATGTTGATTAACACCCTAAATATGAACTTTCTAAAACGAAGAAATAAACACATATAAAGTTTAGGAAACCTTACATTGGGTGCAGCGGAATTAAATGAGTCCTTCCGTTCGGGATCTCTAACTCTTGTATCCTTTACTGTCGCGAGTATTATCAAGATCTGAACCTGGATCTCTTTCTCTGATTCTTTAGTGCTGAAACTCCTTCTTGCTGAAAGTCTTTCTTCACGATCTTCCTCACTATGATTGAGGTATCACTTGCTGTGTGTGGGCACTACTCTAACACTAAGAAATTTCGAAATTGAAGAGGGAAGAAAGAGAAGAAGGTGGCGGCTAGGTATAGAGAGAGAAGGCTCAGGTTTTTCTCTGAAGGAAAAAGTAGAAAATTTAAGTGTAAATTTCCTGAAGCCTTCACTATCTATTTATAGCATTCCACTAGGGTTAGGTTTGAATTATTTGGCATTAAAATAATGAAAATATCAGTTTGAAAAATCATTCCAAGTGGCCGGCCATGTAGTGTAATGGGCCTTACTTGGATTTTGCAGTTTTATCTTTTCTGCATCTGATTTTCTCAAAAACGCCAATTTTCTAATTCAACCATTTAATGTCAATTCTAATTATTTAATAACTGTAAATAATTATTAAATAATATTGTCATTTATCATATTTATTAATTGAACCATACAAAGTATCATAATTAACAAATATGCCCCTAAAACTCTTTCTTTACAATTTCGCCCTTATTTAGTGAAAAATTCACAAATAGACATAGTCTAATTTGAGAATTATAATTGATTAATCAAAACCAATTATATGAGTCTTACAAGCAATATTATCTCAACTAGTGGGGGGACCATTGGTATATAACCGAGCTTCCAATAAGCAGATCAAGAATTTATTATCTAAATTCACTGACTTATTAATTCTTCGTTGAATCCACGCATAGAACTTAGAATTGTACTCTCAGTATATAGAATGCTCTATATGTTCCACCATATAGACACATCATTAGTTATCCATTGTTATAATCCTAATTTGATCAATGATCCTCTATATGAATGATCTACACTGTAAAGGGATTAGATTACTGTTACACCCTACAATGTATTTAATCCTTAAAATACTTAACCCCGTATAAATGATATTTCATCTTATGTGAAATGAGATCTCCACCATTTATTTTCGTTTGGTCAAGCTCGAAGGAGATCATCCTTTACTTACTATTCGCCAGATAGAAGCTATAGATTCCATGTTTATGTTAGCGCTCCCACTCAATTGCACTACCGTGTTCCCAAAATGTATGTATCACCCTGACCCAAAAGTAGGCTTAACTAACAAATCAAAGAACACGAATAGCCTCTTGAGATCGAGCCTAATCATAACAGGATTAAGATCATTTGATCTAGGATCAACTAGGCGATATTGACTTGAATAGATATTACGGTAAGTTTAATAAATATAAGTCAAAGTTCAATATCGGTCCCTTCCGATGCATACTCCATGCATCCAACCTGAGCTTTACTTTAACTAATGCTCTGGAAAGAACATAGCATTTCTCCAAATGCAAGTAAACTCTTGTTGTAGATTATCATATCAGTAAAACCCTGTGTCAGATAAATCTAGGAAACTTTATTCACATAGTCATGTTTACTTTCCAATGTGTTGACAGAACAATAAACATGATCAGGTATGTGAAAATGGTTTCAGATGAATTTATACATTATGTACATATAATCATGAAATAAATCATGTGAACCATGCAACATTAAATGTTATTTCTGATCTATATTAATAAGTAAATCTGATTATATTGAAATGAGTTTTATTTAGGGCATAAAACCCAACACTTTCTTGCTCTGCAGATTTACTCTTTGACATTTACATGGCTCTGATACCATGAAGAACTCTATAAAACTAGCTAGAGTTGTGTTTGAACTTTAAGGAAATACAAGAGAGAGAAGCGATTAGATGGAAATGAGTTGCTCAATCAAATCTTGATTGCTTTGTTTTATTTATACTTAAAAACAATACACAAAGAAAACAAGAGTAGAAACGGTATAACTATATTGATAAAAAAAAGGAAAATAACTTAACAAACTAATTAGCTGTTATAGCTCTTAACTAACCATTTTTTGAGTAGTTGTCTATTCTAATAATATTAAAAATCGATAACTAATCATAAGG
Source organism: Cannabis sativa (assembly GCF_029168945.1). Taxonomy (NCBI): domain Eukaryota; kingdom Viridiplantae; phylum Streptophyta; class Magnoliopsida; order Rosales; family Cannabaceae; genus Cannabis; species Cannabis sativa. The sequence goes on from NC_083609.1 coordinate 61,123,421, forward strand.
TGTATTAGTGTGAAATAATAAGAATATAAAAACAATAAGGTGTCACACCGGACACCTTAAGGTGCCAAATAATAATGCTATTTGAGAATATAGAATAATAAGAAAAACATTGTTTGTTTCAATTGTGGAGAAAGATAGTACGTAGTAGCTCACTGTCAAATCAGTTGGAAGAATCTTGCAACCTTTATGAGTTAGTTCCTAGATGTTAGTCTTTGCCATTTGTACTTTTCAAGATTCAACTTTCCATTCTAATTTGCTAATTAAGTACTCCAAACTTTCTTAAGAATTTTTAACACATCTTTCTTCCTCTTAGGACATGTTAAGTTAAAAGGTTTAAAAAAAGAAGAGAGCAACTTACTTGTCATTTTTGCGCTTTTTGTTTTTTGTTCAGCATTCTTTGGTGTCAGAGCATCATACTCAGTATCACAAAAGAATATTCTTCAGCATCACCGACCACATTGATCTATCGTGATCATGATACAATATCAGGAAGTAGTGTTCAAGTCAGTGCCAAATTTCAATAGAAAAACTCTTAATTTTTATTAATAATCCTTTTGTGAAAATAACCTTACATATAATTTTTAAGCAATTTGTACAATTAATAAATTGATAATAAGCTCCTATATTATTTCAAAGTGTAATAGTAGAACAAGTGGTATAAAATTATCTAATTTCCACTAATCCATCTTATTTGATAGATAAGACCTCATTGTTTGTTTTATTCGCAAAGTGAACTGATTTTTCATTCTTCCTTTTCAAGGGTATTATTAATAATAACATACATTAAATATAGCACTACAACTAATATGTAAGAAAATTCTTAAGCAGGGTCATCATTTTAGCTTACCAAAGACGCATTTCTTATTTTCGCTATATAGAAAAATTATAATCTATAATTTTAAAAGTAGTAGGCATCATATATGCCCGCTTTCAATAATTCAAAATAATTTAAGATGTCGAAATATAACTCAAATAGTCAGTTGTATGCATGTTTGTTTTATTTTATACGCGTACAACTAACTATTTTGAGATTTCGATCAATAATTCAAAATAATTTAACATGTCGAAAATATAATTCAAATAGTTAACTGTACGTATGCTTATTTTATTTATACGTGTACAACTAACTATTTTGAACTTTCGATACTGTAAATTATTCAGAATTTTTTAAAAAACGCACAAAATATCTACTATAACTAATATATAATTTTTCTAGGTATCGAAAACAAACAACGACCCTCCGGTAAGGAAAAAAGTGATGCGACCCCACTTAAGAAGCTCCCTAGCTATGTTAAAAATCAATTGGTCTTGAGAAACTCCATGATATAGGTATTGAAAGCATTGCAAACGACTTTGAAGCCCTTAAAGCCAGCTGCCTTGGCCAATTCCTCAAACTCTTTCTGTGTTCTCTCTTTGCCACCATGATCAACCAACATGATCATATCACTATGGGCTGTACACTTAGCGGCCAAGCTCGAGTCTGGTGCAACCGAAAGAATGAACTCGGCTACGATCACTTTTCCATGACGAGGCACTGCGTCGTAGCAGTTCTTTAATAATTTTAAGCAGTCTTCGTCGCTCCAGTCATGGCAAATCCACTGAAATTTCAATATTCATTAATAGAAATAATAATTTTCCACAAGGTGAGACCCTTTGTGTAGGTTATAAAAATTAATAATTTGATATTTTTGAAAAATAAATCATAATTGTGAAAGAGAGAAAATGTGCACCTTGATGAAAATTGCATCACCTTTTGGCACACTTACAAACATGTCTCCTCCAACATGAGCTACACCTATTATAACAATTAATAATATTAATTAGAATAAAAATGATTTTTGTCTCAAAAACTATTACCACTATTGTTGTAACTATTTTACAACCTAGAAGTATAATATTACTACAAAGTCGTGCCCTTGAATTGTTATTGAATTGATGACTTGCATATATAATAATTACCAATAATATTATCAAATCCTGCCCTCCAAGATGTGCATAATTTGGTAGTTATAACAGTTGAGGAAAATGTAAAATGTAGTAGAAATTTGGGGACACAGTTTAGTAGTACGTAGTTATGGTTAGGGGAAACTCAAAATCATAAATTCAAGTGCAAAATCAATTGGTAAAAAAAATCTTACATGACAACTTCATAAATATATTGATATTCTATTTTTTTTTTTTATTGAAATGGTGAGGCTCTTATAGTTGTACGTACCGGGAAATGGAGGCGCGTCTTCGATAACATGATGCAAATCGAAGTTAATGCCTTTAATAGAAGGGTACTTAGTGACAATCATGCTAAGAACAGCTCCACTGCCACCCCCAACATCGACCATCGAGTTAAGACCCTCGAAACCCTTGTAGGTTTCGAGGATTTTTTTCATGGTAATGCTAGAGTGGTCAAACATTCCTTTGTTGAAGATCTTATTGAATCTTTTATCTATTTGATTGTACTTAAATGCTGGCATTCCATGAGCCTTGTCGAAAGCTATTCCTCCATCAAGTATTGCATCCTTCAAGTGGTACCTATATAATACATATTACCAAATAAATAAAGTATATATAGTAACTTTTTTACACTTTTACTTTTAACTTTTTTTTTTAATTATTATAGTATTTTATAAAATAATAATAAAAAAAAAATAAGAAAACCACGTGAAAGTAATAAAAATATAAACAGCATAAAAAATAATATACATATAAAAAAACTACAAAATAATAAGAATACAATATAAAAATACATCAAAAGACTTTATTTTCTGTAAATAAAATCTTAAAAATTGTAAAATATTTAAAATTCTGTACAACTGTATTTTTATAATTTTTTTTAGTTGTTTTCGAATATTTTTGAAATAATCCCAATATTATTAGAGTAATGGTACTAGACACTATTAATATTCAGTACCATTTAGGATTGACTTAGGGGTGTTCATTGGATCACATCCAATGGATTTGGACCCATCCGATCCAATCTAATTATTTATTGGATATTGAATATGTCATCCAATCCAATCCAATTGAATTGAGTCATCCGATCCGATCCGATCCAATGGATGTATTCGATTGGATCGGTTCCATCCATTGGATGCTTTAACTGGTTTTTTATTGGATTGGATTGGATTCATCCAATGGATCCAATGGATGAATCCAATCAATTTTAGCCACTATTTAGGGTGACTTCATTAAAAAGAAAAAATATATGAAAAAATATAATTTAAAATCTAACAATCCAATAATAAACAATAGTTTAATTCAAATCCAACCTAATTTTCATGATCCCATAATAAAAATATAACACAAATCTAATTTAATAAGCAAAAGTCATAACAAACAAGTCCAATACATCAAATGCAAATATTATATAAAATATTAAATTAATGTGTGCGGGTGCACAATAAAACCTATTAATAATTAATATATTTTTTTAAAACAAAATAATTAAATGTATAAAATTATAAATATTAAATATAATTGGATAGACATTAGATGATATTGGATTGGATCGGTTTGGTTATCCATTGGATCGGATGTGTCATCCAACATCCGCTCCGATCCAATTATGATTGGATATCCGATTCTATGGGATTGGTTCGGATTGGATCGGTCGGTTGGGATTGGATCGGATGACTTTCTGCATACCTCTAGGATTGACTGTGTACTTTAGTTAGCCTTAGAAAAAAGTAAAATTCTATTTAAAGAAATGCTAAGGGACACCGCAAGAAGTGACATATTGTTATTAATAAATTTTAATATCATGTCTCGTACGTTTTAATTTAATAAATGATATAAAAAATCGTAAATTTATTTTAATAATGTATATACTTTACAAAGCAATTTCAATTGGTTTCTCAAAGAACATATATAGTATAACCAAGTAGCATATATATGGGTAAATACTATTTTGGGTCTTATGTTTTGTAAAAATTATTAATTGGACTCTTTATTTTGTTAAATAATAAAATAGACCCTATATTTTCTAAAATAGTAAAAATAGGACCATGAGCTCATTTTTCAACAATTTTATTTTTTAATATAACCAATTTTAAGATAATTTCTAACACGAACAGATACAGAAAATATAATCAGTGTTGTCATATTAACATCTCTAGATCAGATTATTATTAAGTTTTAATTTGACAAAATAAAATCAGTTTAGGGTCATATTTGTACAATTTTAAAAAATATATGATCTATTTTGTCATTTAACAAAACAGAAGGTCTAATTAATAACATTTTCAAAACACATGATCCAAATATTTACCCAATGTATTATATATAATCTTAAACATCAAACTAAATGTAATATTTTCACAAATTAATTTCTCATTAATTAATTATGTATACGTACCAACTCTCCATAAATACTTTATCTTGGACCATGAGACAAAGAGGAGCAATGGAGGCTCCATCTTCATTCTTGGTCAAGAATTTGCTGAGTGGAGCCAGACCATACAGTCTCTCCACTAGTACTTTCCCATTGCTTGTGACTTTATCACGAAGCAAGTAAGTAAGCACGTTGTAGCTTGCCAATAGTCTCAACATTCGGTCTAGCATCATCGACGCATTAGGGTTATTTGTTGGAAGTTGTGCAGCGATGTCCGAAGGGGAAAGGAACGCGTTGGGACCTGCCATAGCTATGATCTCCAAGAGGTCGAGCTCCAAGGCGGTTTTGAGAACCATGGGGAGTATTGAAGAAGTACCAGCTAATTGCATGGCAAATAGGCTGGCTTCTAATTCCTCAGAAATTTGGGTTGGTGCCATCTTTAATTTTATCTAATCTTGTAGTTGAGTAGAGAATATGGGATTTAGCTATACATATATATAGTTGTTACCTAACCATTTTACTTAATTTAATGATATCATCTAATTATAAATTTCAGTTAGTTCAAAATATAGCTATTTAATTATTGAGAATTTTTTAAAAATACATTTCTTTATGTTTTATTATAATTTTACAACCTAAAATTTTTATTTATAAAAATATGGTTGTAAAATTACAAAACTTCATTTTACTTAGCAAAAGATAAAAAAAAAAAAACTAAAAAACAATGAAAAATTAACCTCACGACAACTATATAAATAAACTATAAACAACAAAAAATAACCTCATGATAATTATAATAATAACACAACTATAAATAAACTATAAAATAATAAAAAGATTGTTTATTTTTTTTTATTAAAGAGGTATTTTTATAAATAAAAAAATTCAAAGCGTAGCAATAAATTTTTTTCGGTGTTGATGTATTTTTTTAATTTTTTTTTTAAATTTTTAGTTTATTATGTAATTTTTTTTTATTATATATTGATCATTTGGTAATATAACGTGATTGTTTAAAAACTTATAACGTTGTGTAAAGAAATATTAAGATTGAATATATTGTTAATATTTCAATAACATTAACATTTTTTATCAAAAAATAATATTAACATTTTTGTGAAATATTAAGATAAATTATTGTGAATATGTTAAATTAATTGTATTATGATTGAAGAAAATACTTAAAACTCATTTTTTTTCAAAAAGAATTAAGATTATTTCTCTCATGGCCGTAATTTTATCTCGAAGGTAATAATTTTTTCTTACTTCAAAAAAAAAAAAAAAAACTCATAAAAATATAAAAAGATTTTTTTTTGGTAAGGATAAAAAAATAAAAAGATTGAAGATTATAGGATTAGAATATAGTATCTTAAATTCTTATATTATTTTATTGCTACAAGAAAATATGATCTTTACGAGTATTATAAATATTTAAAGACTATTTTTGTCCTTGATTGGACTAATTAAAGAATATTTTATTGTATGTGCCTAACTTGAATGTATAATTAGTTGTTACGAGAAGTATTACCGTTAATCTCTTGTTACAATCTCTTAGTCAATCTTTATGCCCAAAAATACATGTTAGAATATTTTTTTTCAATTATTCTTTTTCACTGTGGTGTTCGTTATATATGCATGCTTACAATATCATCACGATATTTTTGAAATATTTCGAATAGTTTACCGTATCGAAAATACGTTTGAAGTTTTAATTTGAACACGCGTGGTAAACTGGAATATCAGGAATTCTGTTTTCGGTACTGTAAACTATTCAGAACTTTTCAAAAATTTACAGGAATGATACTGTAACTATAACGAATAACGCTATGGAAAAAAATATTTCGGTGCGCATGTGATTTCGGATGTGGAGGTTGACAGTAGGGCTGTACAGAAATTTTCGTAAACCGCCCAACCCGAATAACCCGACTAAACCAAACCGACAAAACCGAAAAAAAATACAAACCGACATAACTTGACAAAATTCTAAACCGCCCAATCTGTAAATTGGGCGGGTTGAATTTTGACCCAAACCGCCCAATGAACCCGCCCAAACCGATTTAACCCGATTAAGAGTATTTTTTTTTTTATATATATTATATATTATATAATATATAATAATATATAATATATATTAAAAAAAACCCAATCCCTAAATTGAATTTAGATTTGGAATATTATGTATTTAATGTTATTAATTTTTATTTTAGTTGAATCTGAAAAAAAAAAAAAAAAAAAAAAAAAAAAATCCTAATTCGGTTTGGGCGGGTTAACCGCGCCCGGCTTAACGTCCGGTCGGAGTCCCGAGAATTTTTTTTTTTTTAAATTGGGCAGTTTGCATGCAGAATTTTATAACCCGATCTTTATGTCGGGTTGGAAAATATATAGTATAAACCGACTAAACCGACCGATGTACAGCCCTAGTTGACAGTGCACACCTAAAACTAAAAGTATTCCAATGATACACTCCTTATTTATTTTGATATCGGAAAAATTTATTTTCTTTTATAGTCGTATATATGTTATAATTTTTTTAAGATATCTTGTAAAATTTTAATAAATTTGAAAAAATTTAACATGAAAATATTATTAACAAAATTCTTATAAATTCTAAAACATATTGAGGTGTATTGATGCACAAACAAATTTTAGAGGGTAGATGGTAAAATTTTCAAATATTATATATATTGTTCCTAATGTATCATAAAATTTCTTAAGCCTTCTTAGAAAAAAAATCTTAAGTTTTGTTGTTGTAAATTAAATTAAATTATTTAAAAAAGATTAAATAAAAAGTTTAATATGCAAAAAAAGTCAATAAACAATTAAGATGATAGTAAATGTTTATATAGAAGAAGCTAGTACCCTGAAGACTATTTAATTTATTTGAAAGCCTATATAGTTCTAAATCTATCTTTGGAACTTGGAAGTTGGTAGGAAAAAGAAAAGTAAAAATCAATTACTCATGTTTGGTATGGAAAGAAAAATTAATTAATTAACAAAAGTTTTCATACCAAATACCAAAAAATGATTTTTTTTGCACACTTTTTTTTTTTCGAGCATTGCTACTAGGCACCAGTGGTACCTAACACTTTTGCGATATGTCGCGTTGCGATTAGCTAGCGATACTCCCTAAAAATTATTATATTAAATTATATAGGACCCGATACTTAGTTGGACCAATAACAATATTGACACATAAGAGGGTGCTAGGCACCACTGGTGCCCTTTAGCATTCTTTGACTGCTATTTAATCAGACAAAAGATATAGGAAGAAAGATTGATCAAAACTTCACATATTAGCCACCAAATTAGATCACCTTGCAGACATGCATGTTAACAAAAGGTACTCCCACCCTAATTAACGAGTTCGTGACTTAATTTAAAGGACAAGATTGGACAAGATTGGATTTGAGGGAGAGTGTCAAGATGAGCTACTGAACTGTGTTAGTTAGAGTTAGTTAGGCAAGTTGTTGTTAGTTGTTAGTTGCTGGTTATGGTAACTAACTTGTAACTTGTATCTTCAAGCTATATAAAGCTTCTACACTATACTATGTACTACTCTTAATGATTCATTTATGAAAAACAGAGTATAATTCTGTTATTTTCCTTTTCTCTCTAAATCTAATATAGTTTTGTTATGAATAAAAGTGACAATGATCAGTAAAGGCTTTTATTTGTAGTTTGTTAATATTGGAGACAAGTAAATCTTGTAAATATAATAATATATATGCATGCAACGAGAATAATTAGAAAGAAATGAGATCATCAAAGTCTTTAACAGAACATCTAATATATAACCGATCAAAAGCCAAAGAAACATACTTGAAAAGCATTAATTAATACTAAAGGAAATATATTAAAACACTTGAAAACTAAACTCAAAAGATTGATGATAATGATAAAGACTCCATGAACTTGTTCCCTTTGATAGATACTATTTATTATTCCCCAAGAAGACATGAGTAAGAACTCTTTTGGTTTGTAGAGATGCCTTCAAAATATTCAATCCCTATTCATTAAAAACAAAATAACAAAATTAATAAACATACATATAATTAAAATAATGTAATTATAATTAAACTCTAAATTAAAAACAAACCTCATTGATACCAACAGTAACAGTCTTCTCCTGAAGAGCACCAACCTCCTTAACATTGAAAGTGTTGAGCATAGCAATGCTTGAGATAGTAGACATGGGCTTCACTTGAAGATCGTCCATAATCATATAAGTAACCACTCCTTTCACAAACCCACCTTCAACCTCAGCCCCAAAAGATGAAGATCCTCCAACTTGGGTAGCCATAGGTAGCACATAATTTACAACCCTCCCAATAGTACAACAGCAACTAGGGCAAGTAGCATTTGAAACATCACTCCCATAATTATAACAGCGGTCACATAAGTATAGGGTTTGTTTGGAGGTGGTATCATCATTAGTCAAGGAGAAAAGTGTTGAAGAGCCTCCAAGGGTAGCACACTTTGGCTTAAGAAGGATATTTTTATCCACATTAGTTTGGATGTAAGTATCACCAAGATTTTGTAAGCTTTGATAAAGGTTACCTAATGTACCAACCATGCCTTTGGTAGAGAGAAGCCTTATAACAGTCCCAACTGGTATTGATAGAAGTGAGAAGAGGAAATCTGTGAAGTCCTTTCCTGCTTCGGCAAAGAGAACCATTTTCTCCTTTGAATCTATCAGAAGTTTGAGAGTAATAACTTTTGGAGTAGTAGTTGCCATTTTTAATTTGCTATAGGTTTTTTTTTTCTTGATAGGTATGAACGTAATATATGAGTTGTAAGAATTGAAAGTTTATTATATATATAGGGAGATTTATATATGGGGAATAATAGCTATTTTGAAATTTTAATTAATTGGAGTTTCCACGTACTTTTGGAAGCGGCTAATAATATCACATGCATGCACGCATGCACGTCTTTTCGTTTTTCAATATTAATTTGTGGATATATGATGCGATGTATTTTCAAGATATATTTGCTTAATGTATACATCATTCCCCATAAAATATTATCACAATGATCGAAAAGAAATTAATGTTAACGTTTGATAATATTAATGTTACACATGATAGTATATTTATGAGTATTAAAATAATAAAAAAAAAGAGATATTTAGTTTTTACCTATTTTTTTTTCTTCATATTTTTAAATTAATATTTAAATTTAGGTGTTTAATTGAATATTAAATTAAACAAACCGATTCAATCTAATTAGTAATTGGATTGAATTTTGGGGTCTAATTAAATTAGATCGGATGATAATTTTTCAAATTTAATTACTGATTGGATTGAATCGAATGATCATTTTTGTGACATTCAGTAGTCCCGTGGACGTTTGGGTCCTTACACCCACAGAATAATGACTCTTATACACGAGTACGTCACTCTGGCTGCTTCATGGACTGATGACTGGCCCTACAGACCAACAGGAGTGTTTCCAGCATGCTTTGTCCTCACTCGCACGCTTCCTGGGAAAACTTTCTAGGAGGTCACTCATCCTGAAATTGCCCCAGGTCAAGCACGCTTAACTGTGGAGTTCTTTCATGATGGACTCCCGAAAAACAAGATACACATTGTTGATATAGGTAGTACCAATCAATCTATCTTCAACTGTGCAGTCCCATACCTACACAGCCTTAGAATCATCCCACTTGACTTTCCCCAGGCGATGTGAGATTGTACAACTTACCCGGTATTTCCCCTTATGGATCACGGGACTACTGACTGTCACAATCACCCCCCTCACGGGGATTCAAGCCTCTATTGGGTCCTTACACCCACGAAATAATTGCTCTTATACATGAGTACGCCACTCTGGCTGCTTCCTGGACTGACGACTGACCCTACAGACCAACACGAGTGTTTCTAGTGTGCTTTGTCCTCACTCGCACGCTTTCTGGGAAAATTTCCCAGGAGGTCAACCATCCTGAAATTGCCCCAGGTCAAGCACGCTTAAATGTGGAGTTCTTTTGAGATGGGCTGCCGAAAAACAAGATGCACCTTGTTGATATAGGTAGTACCAATCAATCCATTTAAGCCCTCTCCAATTGTGTAGTCACATACCTACACAGTCTCAGAATCATCACACATGACCTTCCCCAAGCGATGTGAGATTGCACAGCTTACTTGGTATTTCCCCTTATGGATCACGGGACTACTGACTGTCACAATCACCCCCCTTACGGGGTCCGACGTCCTCGTCAACCACACTTCTGGCTGGGTCAAGGCTCTGATACCATTTTGTAACGCCCCGATTTCCCGAGACGTCACACTTATTAGTCAGTTTAAAACTATTTAAGATAAAGACAATAAATAAATAGTTTTAAACGGACTAATAAGTGTGACGTCTCGGGAAATCAGAGCGTTACAATAAGCGTAAGGGGGGGGGGGTGATTGTTTTAGTGACAAAAATGAGTCTATTAAAATAGTAATATTAGTGAGGTTAGAGTGTAGCTATTGTACTTTTTATTCTTAATATTGATATTGATTCTTTTGTGCTTCATGTCCATATCTCATTTATTAAATTGTTCTTCATCTTCTAATTTTTCTTCCAAATTTAATAGTATCTTTTATATAAGTACAGTCATGCTTTTCTTATGTAAGTTAGGCTATTAATATTTTGGTATATTTATTATATTGTATGTCGTTTACTGCATTCTGCCAACACTGGTATTTTGTCGATTTAGGATATATAATATGATATGCTGTTAAGTTAGAGGTGAGATTCAATTTATTTAAGATTATTTAATTTGTGCTCATAATATATATATATATCTTCCAGTTGTAATTAATGGTGTAGAATTGCAACTGTGTTTTGAATTAATATCGGTATTAGAATAAGATTTGCATAACTACATTTTTACCTTACTAAGCTCTTTATCTGATCAACTTTCTCATCTCATCATTTTTCTTATTTTTAATTCATTCACATTTTTATCATTTTCTATTTACTTAATTAATTTTTAGTGGTAATTTGCCTCCCTGTGGATACGACATATAGCCCGTTTACTACCGCGACCGCAGTGTACGTAACTAATTGGGCGACATCAAACACATTCCTTTTTTATTTTCTAGAAAATTTGGCAACATAACAGCTGTATTTTGAATTAACACGAAAATCATAACCTGCATAAATATTTGCACACAAAAAATATGTTTGGCACTCAGTGCCCTAGAACAGTCCAAAAAAATATGCAGATTAAGTTTTCAACTTTTCAAACAATTTGTAAATCATAAAAATTGGAATATGTCCAATGTTATACAACCCATATAAAAATCAAGTTCAATAATTAAGTTGAGTCCTTACCTCTCCCGAGTCGTTAAACTTTTTCCAAAAGACAATCTTAAGCTCTTAAGTCCCGAGCTCCAATTGTTTAGTCCAATCTTACATATTACTCTCACCTATACCACCAAATGGTTAGATAATTATCATTATCGCATTCTACATTCAAAATCGAGTCCAACAACATATAATATGACTATATTTGAAATTTGTGGTTCCGAAACCTCACCTAAGCGGTCCACATTAACAATCGGTGGCGGTAAAAATTGGAGTACCGGAAATGTCACTGAAAATAGGGGTAGTGTATATTAAAACAACCACCTCGACGAGTAGATCACACCCATGCCAACCGTTTGTCAAAACGGTACACGATGTCACCCGAAAGTCGCCGAAAAGGGGCGTAGCTATAAAAATATCACCGGAAAAAGTAGCGAACCGGGGAAAATGGTTTAGTGTAGGTTGTTCTCCTCGACGAGCTGAGTTTAGTGGTGAAAACGTCTCGTTAAACGGACGCTGGAGGTGACCGAAAAATCTGTTCAAAGTTTGAACTCCCAAACTTTGACTTGCGATCCCAAGCTAACGACGGCGAGAGAAGCGGCGCCGCTTGGACGGTGCGGTCGCCGACACTTGGGCTTTCGATTTGTCGGGTGCGTGGGGTCGGGCGGTGGCCGGAGGTGGGTCGCCAGAGTGTGGTGGTGATGGTGGTTTGTGGGTTTTCTTGCTTTGCGTTTGAAGAGAGAGAAAAGGAGAGATATAGATAGGTAAAGAGAGAGGGGGACGAAGGGTTCAACTTTATTGTATATATATATATATTTTACATATATATATTATTATATTTATTTATTTATTATATATATATATATACTCGGTTTGACTCAGTCAAACCGAGTCTTCACAGTGCTTGACTTGGAGCAATTTCAGGATGGGTGACCTCCTGGTAAATTTTCTCAGGAAGTGTGCGAGTGAGGACAAAGCACGCTAGAAATACTCGTGTTGGTCTGTAGGGTCAGTCATCAGTCCATGAAGCAGCCAGAGTAACGAACTCGTGTATAAGAGTCATTAGTCCGTGAGTGTAAGGGCCTAATGGAGGCTTGACGCGGGGACGTTACAATTTTCAACTATCCTCTCTAAACAGACTTCTTAATTAAATTATAGAATTAGATTTGAAAAAATAACTTCTAACCATACAAAAAATGACTCTATAATAGAAAATTGAGTAATTTGCGGCAAAACCCCCTCAACTATCAATTTACTTACAAAAAACCATCCAACCTCATATTTTGGTGGGAAAACCCTCCAAAGTACTGTTTCGTTTACATTTTTAAGGTGCCGTCTATTCAGTCTCCTTAAGTCCTAATTTTGCCCACGTGGCAATGACACGTCACTAAAAAATTATCCTTCGTGGCCATATTTTACAAAATAAAAATTAAAATAAAAACACAAAATTTAAGAGTAATTTGCGGCAAAACTCCTCCAACTATCAATTTACTTGCAAAAAACCATCCAACCTTAAAGATTTTTGGATGGTTTTTTGCAAGTAAATTGATAGTTGGGGGAGTTTTGCCACAAATTACTCTTAAAGTTTTGTTTTTATTTTGTAAAATATGGCCACATAGGATAATTTTTTAGTGACTTGTCATTGCCACGTGGGCAAAATTAGGACTTAACGAGGCTGGACAGACGACACCTTAAAAATGTAAACGGAACAGTACTTTGGATGGTTTTCCCACCAAAATATGAGGTTGGATGGTTTTTTGCAAGTAAATTGATAGTTGAGGGGGTTTTGCCGCAAATTACTCTAGAAAATTCATAAGGAGCTTCCTATTTTTTGGAAAAAAAAGTTGATAGTATTTTAAACAAATTCAGTATTCTTTTTTTATTATTTTATAAAATTAATTTGTATTTGACAAATTCAAATTATAAAATATTATTAAAACAATCAAATACTAACCAAACAATAAAAGTGATTCTATTTTTAGCTAAAAAAATGAGAATTTCTAAAAAAAAACCACTAGTGTCTAGCAACCTCCTCAGTGTCATACCGCTATCGGTATGTAATTAAGTATTGAGTTTCATATAACTCAAACAAATAGCTTGTAGAGGGTATCGCTTACCAATCGTAAGACATCACCTATAAAAAGTGCTAGACACCAATAAAGTCAATCCTCTAAATAGAATACTATATATTGGAGATGATCTATTAACTCTAGTCAAATCTGTATCATTGTTTTTATTCATTTTTTAGCTTAGTATTGTTTAGAACGATTGTGATGACAATGGCTTGTGTAACTTGATTTATTAGTCTACTGGTTTTGTTTGTTGTCATTTGTTGGCTCTTTTTATAAAGAATGAATATTTTTTATTTTAGCTTATATATGAATGATTGTTTGTAATGAAGATTATCTGTAGTCTATTTGAGATAAAATATTTTTGTAGTTTCATTGTTATTAAGATAATAATATTCATGCATAATTAATTTAAATTTACATTACTTTTGTAACGTTGTCACTATATAAATACGAATTCCATATTACTTTTAAATTAAAAATATGACGTCTAAAAGGAAATTTGTATGTTATCTATTTTTCTAATTTCTTTCTTTTGTTTTTTTGAAAGAAAACTTTTTTTTAATGACGTGGAAATAAAGCCCAATTAAATTTGTTTTTCTGATAATGTACTTACTATCTTTATAATTAGTGCAAATAATATTATAAACTGAAAACTGTTGAAAATAAAATTATGTTGAATAACAGTACTGGAAGAAATTATCTTAAATTAAGATATATATATATATATATATATATATATAATATTAAGTTGAAGCTCAACCATTTTAAATAGTTAATTAAACAAAAATATCTTATAACTAAGAACATACAGAATTAAAAACATAAAACAAAAATATATAGTTCAGCGAATATTAATATTCAAGAAATGGGTGAACAAAAACGTAGACTTTGACTTGAGTTTTAGATTTAGCTAGATCCTTCCTTCTCCTCCAAGAAACACATGAGTAAGAACTGTTTTAGTATGCAGAGATGCGTTCAACATATTCAATCCCTGCATATGTACATAAATATATATTAATTAAAATCAATTTATTAATTATAAATAATATTACTGATTTATCATTTAGATAATTACCTCTTTAACGCCAACAAAAACAGTCTTGTTGTGAAGAGCACCAACCTCCTTAACATTGAAGGTATTAAGTAAAGATACCATGGAGATATTAGACATGGGCTTCACTTCCAGATCGTCCATTATCATATAAGTAACCACTCCTTTCACAATACCATTTTCTTTCTCAACAGCTCCAGGTGGCAGCAGTGGTGGCGGAGGAGGCGGCGGTGGCGGTGGAGGTGGCGGTGGCTGAAGGCCTAAATCAAAATATTTGCCACAATTATGGCAAATGTCATTTATTGACCACAGATGTTCAATTATACAGGAAGATTCGTGGCCTCTTTCTGGATGATAATAATAATGGCCACAATTACGGCAAATGTTATCTATTGGGCGCGGATATTGAACTGAAGAGTCGTGGAGTCTTTTGCTAAGTCGACCTGATGATGATGATGATGATGATGATGATGATGATCTTGTTTTGGTACCAACAACGGCCGGTCTAGGAAGGGCATCATCATTAACGTTATTAGTATAAGATTGGCTTAGGTTGCATTTGGTTAAGGAGGAAAGGGTCATGGTTTGATCATCATCACCAATATGATAATTTTTATTGGTGTTAAGAAGGGCATCTTTATTGCGATTGGATTGTATATAAGTAGGGTTAAGATTGTGTAAGCTTTGATGGAGTTTGGCTAAGCTACCTACCATACCAATATCATTGGAGGATAAGAGTCTTATCGTTGTACCAATTGGCAATGAGAGAAGAGAGAAGAGGAAATCTGCCAAGTCTTTTCCTGCCTCCGCAAATACAACCTTTTTCTTCTTTGTATCGATAAGAAGTTTGAGCTTAAACTCATTATTTTGTGTTGTTGTTGCCATTGCTGCAAATTTTGATTTTTAATTTGGAGATGAGCAGCTTGTTGTGCATTTATATATATATATATATCTAAAATATAAAATAAATTGGATAATAAAGAAACAGTTGCTTTATCAATAAATGTTAATTATTTATATGCATGCATACGCGTTTTGATCTCGTCTTTCAATATATTGTTGATTAATTATATGATCATTTTCGAAATATTACTTTACATGCATATTAATTACCAGTGTCGATTATGCTACTACGTACCTGGGGAAAAAATAAATTAATTAATTTTGCATGGTGAAAATATATAGATTTCAATTTGATAGAAAATGAAAAACCGTGTTTTTGCAAATGTCAGTTGTATATACGAAAATATAAAAACTGTAAGTGTTTGCAGCAGCAGAAAGTAATTCTGCTATAGCAAAATTGAACAGGCAGAATATAAAATATTTGCAGAAAAATAAATAACTTGACACAAGAGATTTATACGTGGTATCAGTGTTCTCACGAACACTCCTAGTCCACGGGGCCACGCCCAGAGAATGAAATCAATTAATAAAGTATCAAAATTACAAAGACAATTGACTTAAACAAGTTTAGACTCCCTCTAAAGTATTGCCGCAATCCTTTGTAATCCACTTTATGAATCTGACTTCTTGAAACACCTTCAAGCCCGAACTCCCTTCGTCTTTGAAGTGTGAGTGCTTACTTCCTCCCGAAGTAAGGCTTTAGCAAGTCTTCTCCCGAAGACCAAGTGCTTACTTCCTCCCGAAGTAAGGCTTTATCAAGTCTTCTCCCGAAGACCAATCTCTTGTTCAGTCAAGTAGTTCTTCACAACCTCTAGGATAGAGTAAGAACAGAAATAGAACAACTAGAACCTAGGTGAACAACTAGGCTCTCACAAAACAAAGAAACACTCTCTTCTCACAAAAGATAAATGCAAAAAATGAATAATGGAAGAGGTAATCCGAATGGTTGCTCTCTAGGCTCTATTTATAGATCATAGAAACCAAAGAGGCAACCACAAGTTCGAATTAGCAGCTGTACAAAAACTTTCCAAAAACAAACACGATCTGCTACAACAGATTCGGTTGCTGACGAAGCAGATCTGCCCAGAAACGGGAAACTTACTAAAATCGGGTCCGATCTTCTTTCAAAGCTTGATTCCTGCCAAAAACAGATTATACATTCTGATTGTATCAAGATACAATCGAAATTAAAAAGGAAAAGGCAATAATCAAAGTTTCCCTTAAAAGGACAACTTTCCAAAAGAGAATTTCTTCTCTTTTGAGAAGTTTTCAACAAAGGAAAGTTCAGCTGAAAGTGCAACTTTCCAAACAAGGAAAATGGCAACTTATAACCGAATAAAAGAGGTAAGATTTCGAAAATGAATGCATAGCAATCTTACCATAAAAAGGAAAAATTATTTTGTCACCTAACTTACCAAAAAAGGACTTTACAGAAAAATTAAATATTTCCCAAACTTTTCTTCTTCTTCTTTTTTAAATGGATATTTCCTCAAAACATTAAAATAAAATATTATACCCTTTAATGATAATCTTTGAGAATTATTTACAAGCATTACGTACTTTTAGGCACATTGCAAATTCTGCCTTGCAAACAGTTAACAAAATTCAATAATATGTATTAATTAAAATAAAATTTGTGGTCAAGCTACCATATTTGATTGTACTAATAGCAGTATAATCAATTAGAGCATTGCTGTTAGGTACCAGTGGTGCCTAGCACCTTCTCGACATGTCGCATTGCAATTGGCTAGCGATACTCTTTAAAAGTTATTATATTAAATTATATGGGACCCGAAACGTAGTTGAACCAATAGCGATATTGACACATAGGAGGGTGCTAGGCACCACTGGTGCCCTTTAGCATTTCTCAATCAATTAATAGTTGATCGGCCTCGGAAGATGGCTGAAACCTATTGTTAGGTTATTTACTATTATTTATGTTATTTTTAGAGTTAATTTTCTTCTTTATTGTCACTTTTTAGAATAGAATTACACTTGTTTTTTGTTTTTTTTTTATATATGCGGTACAGGGGGTACTCGCACTCTGTACTTAGACAAATTTACATTTTATTTTGGACAAATTCATATCCTCGCGGGGATATTTAATGTTTAACATTTTCGCAGTACACGGGTACTCGCGTTTTAATATCTATTCGACTTTAATTACAGCCTGGTGTACTAAGTAGAAAATCTTACCAGACTTGAAAAAATTTGTTTTTTAAACTTGAAGAATTAACAAGAATGAAGCATTTCCTTTATATAATCAATAGTACATTATGGTATATATACCCCCTATACTTAGGATTTTTTTTAATATATATAAAATGACTAAGTATAAGTACAAGACGTACACAATTTAGATAATGCGAGTACTATTGATAATAAAACTTTAGGCTTTCGCCATTCCAAGCTCGTGGAATCGCAGTACCATCGAGTGCTGCGAGTCGGTATGTAGCGTCACTGATCTTTTCTGCGATGAGATACGGTCCTTCCTAATTATCCCCGAAGACCCCATGCGCTGGGTTCTTGGTATTTGGTATTACTCTTCGAAGGACCAAGTCTCCTGTTCGCAGGACTTTTGCCTTGACCTTGGAATTGAAGTATCTTGCAGTTCGCCGCTGGTAAGCCGTATTTTTTAAGTATGCATGATCGCGTTTTTCTTCCAGAAGATCGAGGTAGAGTGACTGTTTTTCTTCATTCTGCGAGATGTTGAAAACATCTCTTCGAAAGTGTTAGATATATGGTCGGTTATTCTGTTAAGTCTTACCCTTGACAGTTAAGTTTGTTAACTGTCAGTTTTGACACCAAATGACAAAGCTATCAATACCTTTGTCTAACTCAGTTGTAACTAGTTTTTTCAGTGAAGACACATATTGTAAATACAAGATAATTCATTCAATAAAGGAGCATTACTGCTCAAGGTTTTTCTAAGTGTTCGAAACTGGTTTGTGATTGTTCTTGGATCAGTGTGTTTGATTGCATAGGAATCGACTCATTTCTTACAAACTGGTATCAGAGCTGGACGGGTTCTTGAGTCTTGAAGAGATAAGCTCAGCGTGATAGAACGTGAAGAACATCCAGGGCAACAATGGGGAATGCGAAGTTCGATTTGGAGAAGTTTACAGGCAAGAATGATTTCGGATTGTGGAGGGTGAAGATGAGAGCTTTGTTAGTGCAGCAAGGGATTCAGGAGGCTTTACTTGGTGAAGAAAATATCAAGGAAAGAACAGAGAAGGAGAAGACTGAGATTCTTGATAAGGCACACAGTGCCATTATACTCCGTTTGGGTGATAAAGTCCTGAGAGAAGTGTCGAAGGAGACAACTGCTGCTGGCCTATGGAACAAGCTGGAAAGTCTGTACATGACAAAGTCCCTAGCCAATCGACTGTTCTTTAAACAAAAGTTGTATGCATTTAAGATGCAATCTGGAAAATCAGTTGAAGATCATACGGATGATTTCAACAAGATAATCCTTGATCTTGAAAACATAGGCATCAAGATTGAAAATGAAGATCAGGCCATAATTGTCTTGAATTCTTTACCTTCAGATAATTATGAACATTTCTTTGATATGATGAAGTTTGGGAGGGACTCTCTGACATTGGAAGAAGTGCAGAGTGCTTTAATGTCCAAGGAGTTGAAAAAGAAACAAGAACTGAAGGAAGAGAATTCTGCAGATGGCTTACTGGTATCTCGAGGAAGATTTGATCAAAGAGAGAACAAGAACCATGGGAACATGAACAAGGGAAAGACTCAGTCAAAATTCAAGAAAAGATGTTACATATGCCACAAAACTTCTCATCTAAAGAAAGACTATCCAGAATTGAAAAAGGGAGATCAAAGAAGGTATGGAAATGCAGATGTGGCTTCAGATGAAGGATATGAAAGTGCTGATGTAATGGTAGTAACTAATGGCTCTGTGAAGTCAAATTGGGTGATCGATTCTGGATGCTCTTTTCATATATGTCCAGATAAAGAACACTTCCTTAATTATAAGAAAATTTATGGTGGAACTGTAAGGCTTGGGGATAATAGATCATGCTCAATAGTTGGGATTGGATCTATACAATTGCAATTATCAGGGGGAGCCACTATGAAAATTCATCAAGTTAGACATGTGCCAGACATTAAGAGAAATCTGATTTCTGTGGCAATGTTAGACAATGAAGGGTGTTCTATAAGGGTTGAAGGTGGAATTCTCAAGGTACTAAGAGGATCAATGGTAATGATGAAAGGTTCAATGATCAATGGAGTTTATGTACTACAAGGAATCACCTCAAGCAACCTGGCTTCAGTTGCTTCAAAAGAAATAACCAATTCAATGTCTCTATGGCATAAAAGACTAGGACATGTCAGTTTAAAGGGATTGGAAGTGTTGAACAAGAAAGGACTGTTGGGAAAAGATGCCATACAAGATTTGGATTTCTGTGAGCAGTGCATTTTGGGTAAGTCTACCAAGGTTAAGTTTGGGACAGGGAGACATACAACAAAGGGCACTCTGGACTATGTTCATTCAGATCTCTGGGGAGCTTCCAGGATTGTGTCTCGAGGTGGAGCCAGGTACTTCCTAACCATAATTGATGACTATTCTAGATATGTCTGGGTATCAATTTTGAAACATAAGCATGAAGCCTTGAGTACATTTAAGGAATGGAAGACACTGGTAGAGACTCAAACAGGGAAGAAAGTTAAAAAGCTCAGGACTGATAATGGACTTGAATACTGTTCTGAGTTGTTTAACTCATTCTGCAAATAAAATGGGATTGCTAGACACAAAACTGTGCCAAGAAATCCACAGCAGAATGGTCTAGCTGAAAGACTAAACAAGACCATCTTGGAAAGAGTAAGATGCATGATAATCTACTCTGGTGTGCCTAAAAAATTTTGGGCTGAAGCTGTTGTGACAGCCTGTTACTTGATTAACAGATGTCCTTCAGCTGTAATCCAAGCAAACACACCTATAGAATTATGGTCTGGACACCCTGCAAACTATGGTACTGCATCAAGTACTGCATCTTTCATGTGGTACCTAATACATATTACCAAACACAACAATTATTATTATTGTAATAAATATTAATGACTCTAAAAACTCTATATGATATTAATTTTATGGTTGGTTATGTTTCTCTTTTTTCATAGTAAAATATATAAAAATACTACTTATATATAAATATATATTAATAATAAAAAGAGTAAATTGTGATATATGAAAATCTCTTTTTTAAATCCGTGTTCTATTAGCAGTTTGTTATTTCCATTTAAATTTGACTTTTATTAGCCAAGTTGTATTGTCCAAGTGTGTACAGTTGATTGTCTACGTAGACATAGTATACACATGTTATATTTTTATTATTTTACGTAAATAAATATTTTAAAAAATAAAATTTAAGTAAATTAGATTAAAATAAATAATACAAAAATTAAAGGAATTGTTTTTTCTTTATTTTTCTTTTGTACTATTTTTTTTCAATTTTTTATTTCTTCAAACTATTAACACCACCGAGCCGGCCACCACCTCCTATGATCACCACCACTGAAACCACCACATACCGTTGCAAAAGAAGATGGCTAAAATAAATGTAATTTTAAATTTATATTACTTTTGTTGACAAAAAAAAAAAATTAAGTTCAATTTTCCAATTAAAATGTATTTTGTTGAATGGTATGCATTCTAAATAAGCTTAATTATACATTAATATATAAATCAATTCAATAGGAAAATGAAAATAATAATAATAAAAAAAGGGTATGTAGGTACGTACCAACAGTCTATAATAACTTTATCTTGATCCATGTGACACAAAGGAGCAATGGACAATCCACCTTCATTCTTGGTTAAGAATTTGCTAAGTGGAGTCATTCCATAGAGCCTTTCCCCATCACGAATCGAGTAAGTGAGCACGTTGTAGCTCGCCAGTAATCTCAGCATCCGGTCCAACATCACCGGGGCGTTAGGGTTCTTTGTCGGAAGTTGTGCTACAATGTTGGAAGGTGAAAGGAACGCGACAGGACCCGCCATAACTATGATCTCCAAGAGGCCGAGCTCCAACGCGGTTTTGAGAACCATAGGCAGTACTGTAGCACTAGCTAATCTCATCGCAAAAAGGTAATTGGCTTCTAATTCCTCAGACATTTGGGTTGGTGTAGTCATTTGTCTTTGTAATTTAGCTAGGTTTAGCTAAATATGTATATATATATATAGTTAGTTGTTACCTAACTATTTTTCTTAGCTACTGACATCATCTAGTTATTAGTTTAATTTAGCTATTTAAATTATTTCCATTCATAATTATTATAGTTGATTTTTTTTATTCAATTACCGTTTTAGGGTTTAATATAGGGGAATTATTCCATATACTGTTTTTTTAACTTTTTTTTTTTTTCAAATTTACGGTTTGAGTTTCTAAAGTGTGGTTGCAGCGCTAGTTGCAATAGGGGTTTCTATACGATTTTTTGTTGCAATTTAGGTTGCAGCGCTAGTTGCAATATGAGTTTCTATGTCGAATTCCGTAAAAATGTAAAAAAAAAAATTATTTTGAAGTGTAAAAATAAAAATGACCCTTTAATATTTTATTTTTTCGTATTAATTTTTAATAAATTATCAGTTTTATTATGTATCTTATTAATTATTGTTTTTTATTTGTTTGTTGTGTTATTATTCTATATAGGTTATAATTTAGGAGTGCATTTTCTATTTTTCCATTTTTTTTTGGGAAATCAGCAGTGTTTTTCATTACTCCAAAAGACTTTTTACAATCCATTCAACACCTTTTATAAAATAAGGTCTGATCTTTTCCTTCTAAGTAATTACATTTGGTTACAATTCATTAAACCATGTAGTATCCTCTATAGAAACCTTCCTAGGCCATACACTTTGTATCCTAGTTTTACAAATATTTTTAATCCTCTGTACAATAGACTTCGGGTCTTCCTTTGTTTGCAGCCACAATACATTGTTCCTTGCTCTCCAAATAAGGTAAAGTAGAGCTGCACAAGCAGTAGTATATACCTGTCTTCAGAAAGCAGAGATGGATCTCTTCTCTATGACTCGCACCAGATCAGTTAAGTTAGCTGCTGGGGTCTTCCATCCCAACCAACTCTTAACTTGATTTAGACATTCAATAGAGAAAGGGCATAGAAAAAACAGATGCTCACAAGTTTCTGCACTCCCTAAACAGAGCAAACATGAGGGATCAGTTGCAATTTGAAATCTGAGCAAACAGTCTTTGGTTTTCAATCTATTTTTGATAGCAAGCCAAAACACAAAACTGTGTTTGGGAGTATTTAGCCGATTCCAGACTTCCTTGCTCCAGTTGACCCTATTTACCGTAGGACACAGCCACTTATAGCCATCTGCTACTTTATATTTCGTTTGAGTGAATGTGATAGGGTCAACTAAGTTCAGCAACGTACCTTTTAGAGCTACGATCTTCCTCCAATACCAGCTGCCTGTTTGGGGTATCTCATAGCTCCACCAATCCTTGCCTTTGATGTATACACTATGTATACACTATTTTTCCATTTTTACGTTCATTTTGGTCTGTTTAGTATTAAAGTGGACTGTAAGGGTTCGTTTGGTATGTCGTATTACACCGTATTGTATTGTACTATAGTATTATATTGAATTGTATTTTATGCAATATTTTTAAGTAAAACTATATGTAGTATTAACTTTTATGGGCACCTAAATATATAATATGTTAGTATAAATTAAAATTTAACTTAGTATTATATAAAAATATGATATAATCCAATTTAATATAACATAATATAATACAATACGACCTAATACGACGTTCTAAATAAGCCCTAAGTCTATAATTGTATATACAAGTGTACAGGTGACAGATTTTTATTGATCCAACTAATATTAATAAGAAAAATTTACATAATAAGCCAAAAATTTGAAAGAAATCAATTTTAATTTTTGAACTTATTTATTTATAAAACTATCTTTTTAGTAAAAATAATAAATCAGTTTTTATGTTATAATTTATTAATAGTTGTATTATAGTTGGAGACTATTTTTCTAATTATTTTATAGTTGATTTATAGTTGTAGTAAGGTTGATTTCTCATTGTTTTTAACCCTTTTACTAAACAAAATGTACTTTTGTAATTTTAAAACTTTTCAAGAGTATTTTTGTAATTAAAAATTTTAGGCTTTTAAATTGTAAAGAAAACATAGAAAAAGATTTTTTTTTTAAAATTCCTCTATTAATAACTTAAATAGTATAAAAATATTTAATATTTTAATATTTAAAAATAAAAAAAAATAATTTTGTTGTCTTTTTTTTCCTTCTTCATTTCTTCACAAATAACTGAAATTTTCAAACCGGAGTTGTTAATAGTTTCTTTGATTGTAGATTTTGTTTCAATTTAGGGGTTTAGATTTGTGAAGAAAATTTAAGATCTATAGTATTTTTTTTTTCTGGATTTTGTTTGATTTAGGATAATAGTGGTGGTAACAGTGAGATGATAGTGGTTCGATGGTGGACACACTATAAGTATTGTGACTAAAAATACGTTTAGTCACAATACATTGTGATTTTATTGTGATTTTTATGACTAATAATTTTAGTCACGGACTTTTTAATTAGTCACAACTTACGTAGGAATGACAATTTATAATTAGTCACAATTTTTTTACTTTTAGTTACAAATTTCGTTGTGATTATGAAAAGTAAGATTGTTTGTGGAAAAGTAAGATTGTTTGTAGTTACAATATTTGTTGTGACTAAATGTTGTTTTAGTCATAATATTTGCTGTGACTTAAAACTAAATTAGTGATAACTTATATCTAAATGTTATGTTTTAGTCATAATTAATTTTTTGTTGTAACTAAAAATCACATTTAGTTACAAAATTAAAAAATTATGTTGCGACTAAAAAATTATCAGTAAAGGTAACTAGTGTACGATCTTTATGAGTATTATAAATATTTAAAAGATTATTTTTGTTTTTGATTGGACTAATTAAACTATTAAGAATAATTTATTGTACGCACCTAACTTTGATGTATTGTATAATTATTGGAATATTTGCTATGGATTTTCAGTGTAGGTGCTTTTACAGTGCACCCATAAAACTAAAAGGGCTCGTTTGGAATGTCGTATTAGATCGTATTGTATTGTATTATATTGAATTGGATTATACATTATATTTTTATATAATACTATGTCAAACTTTAAGTTATACTAAAATATTATATATTTAGGTGTCCATAAAAGTTAATACCACATATAGTTTTACATAAAAATATTGCATAAAATACAATTCAATATAATACGATACAATACAATACGACCTAATACGATGTTCCAAACGAGCCCAAAGTGTTCAAATGGTGCACTCCTTATTTATTTTGGTGCCTATTTGAGAAATTTTTTAATATAATATTTTTATAGTCATATATGTTGTAATTATTTGAGACATCTTGTTAAATTTTAAGAAATTCAAAAAATTTAACATGCCAAAAATATATTATTAAGAAAATTTTCATAAATTTTGAAACAGATAGAGTTGAGTCACTACTACAATGTTAGCCTTTAGAGGCAGTTTTTTCAACCCCATTTATAATAAGGGAAGCTAAAGGGTGTGAAAATACCCGCTATGTTCGAAATTGACATTTAGAGGCGGTTTTTTGATAAAAACCGTAGGTATAAAATTGCATTATACCATTTAGAGGCGGTTGGAAATTATTTATTTTTTTTTTTCTGAATTACCCTATGCCGTCGGTTCCTTCATAGGAACCGACGGCATAGGTACACGAGATCATGACACGTGTACCCTATGCCGTCGGTTCCTATGAAGGAACCGACGGCATAGGGTCGATCAGAGTATATACTCTTCGACCCTTCTTCTTCCTTCCCACTTCACTCAGCCAAACCAGAGAGCTTCGACCAACAAACCCAGAAAAACCCTCGCCGCAGCCCCCTTCTCCCCACCCTATCTCCCCCATTTCTTAACCTTTTTAGCCCATTTTTTTTTTAAAATCCTCCATTTTCGATACTTAATAACATACACCTAAAAAGTTTTAATTTTTTAGCCTCTTTAAGTGTCATCCGAACCCAAATAGTAAACTTTGGGTGTGAAATCCGGCCACCCATTTTTGTTGAGAAATTGTTCAATCTCAACCTCGTTTAAGGTATAAATATTGCTTCTATTCTTATTGTATTATGTATATTGTTTTATTTTATGTTTTTGTAAATTATTATTTGAGTTTTTTTATTTTATTAGTAATATTATTGTGTTTTATGTGTATAGTGTCGGGATTTTTTACGGTGGTCGTCGGATTGCGGTTATTAGGTAATAATTTATACCACAATGTATAGTATATATATGTATTTGTATATTTTATTGAATATTTGTATATAATGTGTGTATATATTGTGTGTGTATATAGTGTGTGTATATTTTTTATGAAAATAAATTTTGTAATTGTATTTTATATATTTTTTGCAATGTATATTTATTGTGAATAAAATGACATTGGAGGGATTTTATTAGTTTCAAAAAAAAAAAATTAGTTTAGAAATAAAAATTTTAAAATGGAATTAGTGTGTGATATAATTTTATTTTTTTGAGATAATAGTGTGAGATATAATTGATTATATATATGTATGTATAATTTAGTAACTAAGTAACTTGTTACAATTTTTTATAACTAGTTATAAGTTATGAAATAATTAATTTTGTAATTTCGTTGTATTTCTTTATATTATAGGGGTTCGGCATAATTTTGTGTGTAGCGTATTTGGGCTTGCAATTATAGGTATATACTTTTACTAACTTTTTCTTAATATATAATTAATTATCAATGCATGTTAGTTGAGTTTGAATATCTTAAATATTCATCCGTAGTGAAGTAGGTTCTGCGAATACATGTAGTCGAATGGGTGGATTAATTTTGTATTGTTTATCTGTTTTGTTTGTTATTTTAGGCACTTGTAAAATTTTTGGGAACGTCCAATTACAGCCGTTATGCTGCCGAAATTTCGGTAGAATTAGGATAAATCTTACTAAAACCATTCATAATATAGTTAATTATAACATAGTAATAAGAAGTTAGGTCACATAAAAAATAATAATATTCACATTTATGAAAACTTTTTAATTTTACCAACATTATAATCAACTAAACAACCTAATAACATGAACTAATGTAAAACGAAAATTTGAGTAATTTTTAGATTAATATGAATAAATTGTGTGAGAGACTTAGTTAGTTACATTGTGTAATTAGTAACTAGATATAATTAGTTACTAAATAAATTAACAAAATAAACATATAAAATCCTTCTTTTTTTATTTTTTTTTCTTTCATTTGAGAGGTTCAATGTGAATTTTTATTTTTCAAAGAAAATAAAGAGCAAAAGTTAATTAAAAGGGGAAAATATTAGTTAATACCTTTATTGCTTTACCAAAAATTTTTCCCCTCAATTTTATTTATTAGAAATATTTAACATTTTAATAACATTCTAATCAACAAAACAACCTAATAATATGAACTAATCTAAAACGAGAATTTAAGTAATTTATAAATTAATATGAATAAATTGTGAGAAACTTAGTTAGTTACATTGTGTAATTAGTAACTAGCTATAAGTAGTTACTAAATACTGAATTTTTTTGGATAGGATTTTTGTTATGGATAAATCATGGATGCGTGAGGAGAGAGACACATTGCGATTTCAAGTAGGGTTCGATGCATTTTTAGAGTTTGCCTTAAAGAATTCTACAAATCACGATCGTATTCATTGTCCGTGTGTAGATTGTTGTAATGTATCTAAAGGGAATATTACAATGATTAAGGACCATGTGTATTTACGAGGTTTCAATAGAAGTTATACTAATTGGTATTACCATGGCGAACATTTACCTAATGATCCATATCCATTAGGAAAGCGGGGGGTAGATGATATCGAGGGTAATGATTTGGATGATTATCCATTGGACTTGCTTAACGAAGCTACGGTGAGGAATTTCTTAATGATCCCGAGAAATTCGATAATTTTCTTAGTGATCTTGATAAACCTCTGTTCGATGGTTGTAAAAAACTAAGATTACCAACAATGGTAAAGTTTTACAACATAAAAGCAGAAAATGGAGTGAGCGATAAATGTTTTACTCAATTTTTAGCTGCTTTTAAAGATATCTTACCATTTGCCAACTCGCTTTCCGAATCTACTTATGAAGTGAAAAAAACGTTAAATTCTATAGGATTGAAGTATGAAAAAAATTCATGCATGTCCGAACGATTGCATTTTATATCGTAAGGAATATGCAGACATGAATTATTGCCGAGCTTGCGGTTTATCCCGCCATAAAGTAAACAAGAGTAAGGAGAATAGGAAACTTATCCCCCAAAAAGTGATGTGGTACATGCCTTTGATTCCGCGACTGAAACGATTATATCGTAGTGCAGAACATTCTGAAAATTTGATTTGGCATGAGACCAAGAGAGTGAAAGATGGAAAACTTAGACATCCTGCATTCCCAAGCTTGGAAAAAAGTGAACTACATAAACCACGAATTCAAATGCGAACCAAGACACATTCGTCTCGGTACGTACGCGGATGGAGTAAATCCACATAGATCTCTAAGTAGTCGTCATAGTTCATGGCTGTCTTCCTAGTTATGTACAATCTACCTCCCTGGTTAGTGATGAAGAGGAAATTTAACATGCTTTCTTTAATGATATCGTGCCCGCAACAACCTGGACATAATATCGATGTATATTTGGAACCATTGATTGACGATTTAATAGAATTGTATGAGAACGGGGTTCAGGTCTATGATGGTTTTAAAAAAGAATTTTTTAATCTGAAAGCTGTGTTGTTGTGGACTGTCAGTGATTTCCCTGCTTATAGTAATTTATCAGGCTTAAGCACAAAAGGTTACGAAGGTTGTCCGATTTGTTGCACTAACACATCGGCTCGTCGCTTGGCAAATGGACACAAGATGTGTTATATGGGTCACAGACGGTACTTGCCTGCAAATCATCCTGATAGACGGAAGAAGAAAGCATTCGATGGTACTGAAGAGGGTGATATGGCTCCTTTGCCACCGTACGGGGAACAAATTCTCCAACAAGTTTAACTTGTAGATTTTAAGTATGGAAAGACGCAAAAAAAAAAAAACTAATGGTTGTTTTCAAAGAAAGTCAATCTTCTTTCGTCTTCCATATTGGAAAAGTCTACTAGTTCGACATTGTTTGGATGTCATGCATATTGAAAAAAATGTGTGTGAGAGTATTATTGGTACCTTACTTGATATTCCCGGCAAAACTAAGGACGGTGTAAATAGTCATTTAGATCTCGTTGAAATGGGTATACGACAATCTCTGGCACCTGAGAAGAAAGGTGAACGTTTATATTTGCCTCCTGCTTGTTTCACTTTATCCAAAAAAGAGAAACAAACAGTTTGCAAATCACTTGCAAATATGAAAGTACCCGATGGTTACTCGTCTAACATCAAAAACTTGGTGAATGAGACTGAATTGAAACTAATGGGTCTGAAATCACATGATTGTCATGCGTTAATGCAACATCTACTTCCAATTGCCATTAGATCAGTCTTGCCAAAAAATGTTCGAGAGTGTTTGACACATGTTTGCATTTTCTTTAATAAGTTGTGCGGGAAGGAATTAGAATTGGATAAGTTAGATGCATTACATGAACATGTAGTCAAAACATTGTGCAACTTGGAAAAGTTTTTTCCGCCATCTTTTTTCGACATCATGATCCATTTAATGGTTCATCTAGTGAGAGAAGCAAGGCTGTGTGGGCCGGTGTGGGCGAGATGGATGTATCCATTTGAAAGAAATATGAAGGTACTTAAAAGTTATGTGCGTAACCACTATCGGCCAGAAGCATGTATGGTTGAGTGCTACATATCTGAAGAGGTTGTGGAATTTTGTTCAGAGTACATGGCTGGAGTTGAGGCAATAGGAATTAGCAAACCAAGAACTGACCCAGATGATGTTGATAGAGGATTAAGGGGCAAAGGGACAATGGTGACAGTGTCCAAGCTTGAACTAGATCAAGCTCAATTAGTCGTGATGAACAATAACGCAGAGGTTCAACCATATATAACGTAAGTACCTTTTGTTTGATTAACATTACTTAAGTCACGATGAACAATAACTTGATTTATCTTACTTGTTTTACAGTGACCATATGGAGCTGTTACAATCAATGGTTCCAAGAAATCAAAAAAATAAACAAAAATGGGTTGCAGACCAACATCGTCAAACTTTCATTGGGTGGTTAAGGAATACCATTATAGCAAAGTTGAACGAACCGAATCATGGAGTATCTGATGTGTTGAGTCGTATTGCCCTTGGACCAACTTTTGCGGTTGCAAAGCATGAAGCGTACATTGTAAGGGGTAAACGTTTTCATACAAAGTCAAGAGATGATGCTCGAGAGGTTCAAAATAGTGGTATACGTATCGTCGCAGAAACTATGCACTTTGCAAGTGCAAAAGATAGAAACCCTGTTTTAGGTACTATGACGTATTACGGGGTCATTGAAGAAATATGGGAGCTCAATTATTTTGCGTTCCGAATTCCACTTTTTAAGTGTTCTTGGGTTGACAACAACGTTGGAGTAAAAACTGACGAGCTTGGTTTTACTTTGGTTGATTTAAGTAAGAGAGGAAGCAAGAATGATCCATTCATCATGGCTAGCCAAGCAGCTCAAGTTTTTTACATTTCTGATCCGGCTAATGATAAATGGTCTATTGTTTTATCGACACCCGAGAGGAGGTTCTTAGAGACTGAAGAGGATGAGGAGAATGCTGACTTATGTTACGATGACTTCATTGTTGGACAACCAATTCATGAGCAACTCATGGGAATTGATCGTAACATTGAGGAAGACGACGCTGAATACATTAGAAACGATATCAATGAGGGAATATGGGTCAATTGTGATTCAGGCAAACATAAACAAAAAAAGAAAAGAAAACGTGTCTAATTGGTAACTTGATATATGGTGTAGACATGGCGAACTCAGAATCAGGATCTGATTCGGGAGCAGAAAATGAGTGTCCAACCACAATACCTACACGAGGGCCGACGCAAATGAATGAAATATCCAAACTAATGGATCAGGGCAAAAGAGTGGCCCTCGAAGTTAATGATAAAGGTCAATACGTGGAAAAAGCTACGCGAAGCTCGTATCCACTGCGGGAGTCGGATGTCGGCAGACAATAGGGTTGGCTTATAAAAATTGGAAAGAAGTCAACCAGACTCTGAAAAATAAAGTTTGGAAAGACATTCAGGTAAGCTATTATTTGTTAGAATTTTGATTTGTTTTTCTATTACTCCAAATGTTGACTCTAACCGTGTTTGTTTTCCTTCAAAATAGACGGGGTTCATTGTGCCGGACACCTTCAAACATGATTGTCTCATCCTAGCTGGGAAGTTAATGAAAGACTTCAAGAATAGGATGACAAAAGACATCATAATGCCCGCGTTGAAAGAGAATGATCTGGGACGACTGGCACAAGTCCCTGAAAAGCACCCGGAGATCGACGCTGCTGATTGGTGCAAATTTGTTGAAAGTAGACTAACTCCTGAATTTCTGGTACGCTAATTATATTAACACTAAGATAAACTCTTAAATACAAGTACATGTATCTAATGTATTTTATTGGCATTGTAGGAATTGAGTAAGGTGCAACGTGAACGTTCCTCAAAAATTCAATCCAGACATCGAAGTGGTCGGAGTGGGATGGTGAACGTACGGGAAGCTGTGGTAAGTAATACTAAAAATTTAATGTGCTATAATGTGCTATACAATTTAATTGGTACTCATTTCAATGTTATAACGTTATGTAGAAAAAGGACCTCGAAGTTGCAGATCCTCCCCGCCACCGTGTTTGGATTAAATCTCGCACCAAGAGTAGAAAACTTGTCACTGATTACGACAAGGAAATTGCCGAGAAGATAGTAAGTATATATTAATTCATATACTAATTGCTTGAATATATAATTCAATTAGAGTTAGTGTATATAATTCATATACTAATTGCTTGAATATATGCGTGCATTAGGCTCAATTAGAGGAGAAGCTTAGTCAGGGACAACTTCAGGTCCAGGGCCAAAACGATATCCTCACGCAGGCGCTTGGGACACCAGAGCATCCTGGACGTGTCAGGGCTGCTGGGTATGCTATTACTTCAAATGTTATTTATTTAGTTACACAAATGAAATCGTTGCTAATTTGCATTTTATGATTTGTAGGTTCCTGACCAGGGCATCTCAACTGTTCGGCAGGAAGAAAAGGGAAGTGTCTGATGTTGTGGCTCGGCAAGCGAAGGAGATTGAACAATTAAAAGCCGAAGTCCAATCCCTTAAGCAGCAGAGGAACGCTGCCGAACAAGAGGAAGAAGGAGAGGTGGCTGGTGAGGCGTATGTTCCACAACCATACGCTCCTCAGGATGAGGTACAACCACAAATTTATGCTGAGGAGTTCATTTCCCTCAACGACCAAGGTATCCTATACAATTTTGATGACCAAGCGGCCCTTACTCAGCAAGTACATCTCTGCTCTGACAACATCGACAATATTGTGGCCCGAGGGTATTTGTACGAGCATGTGGGTGTGGTCAAAGTTCACTGCCAGGATTACGATGATTCACATGCTCGGATCATGGTTTCAGAAATCCTGCAAGAGGACGCTGAAATCCCAGTCCCACTTGAAGAGTTCAGATATGTTAGGGACGTGTACCAGATGTTCCTTCCTTGGCCTAAACACTTAATTTTAACAACCGAGGTAACTTCTCAACTGAAATTAATTATTAATGATTAGTGGAGTTTGAATATCTTCAATATTCATCCGTAGTGAAGTAGGTTCTGCGAATATATGTGCTGCGGTGGGATGGATGAACAAACTACTGTTATATATGTGTTATTTGTCGTTATACAGCCATGTTCAAAATTTTTGGGATCATTCAATTACAATAGTTATCTTCTTGAGAAATTTCGGTAGAAATTAGATAAAATTTGATATATATATATATATTATGTTATGTTTTGTTTAGGGTCCACTCGCTCAACCGCCCTCAAGACGTGATGCGTCAAAGGGGAAAGCTCCGATGCTTTCTCCACAAAGCCGTGGTGCACGGGAAGATGAGTTGTTCACGGAAGAGAAGATGGCGTTGATCCCTAATTCGCTGAAATGGATGATTCATGAATTCCTAAGGCTCAAAGATAAACGTGATATAATCACAATTCCTGTCCCCCGAGGATTCATTGCACCGCGTACCCAGATCACGTTATCTGGAGAGGATTTGCAGCAGGTTGCTACGTGTGACTACATCGGCAACCAGGGAATGCTGTTTGGAATGATGTATACTCTTCTTTAATCTAATTAACCTTATCTCAAATTATAGTTAAATTATTATAAGACACTAACACTTTTTTTGGCAGGCACATATGGGAGAGCATCAACGGTCTGAGAAAAATTTTCAAGTTTTACGACCCAGAGCTTCTCACAGTGCATGGGATCAGCGATGAAGAACAGAGTCAGTCTTTTGACGATGCGGCAAGACGATTGGCTAATTGGTTATCATTAATGAACAGCAACCACCAAATGTTCTTTATTCCTTGGAATATCGGGTAAACTTTATTAAATTCTTTAGTGCTAATTGTTCATTTCTATATTATGTCTTCAAATTATTTTTATACTATCTTACTTATATTCCAATATAATTTTCTAGGATGCATTGGACGCTAGTGGTGGTTGCGCCAAAGAAAATTATCCATTTAAACCCTCTAAAAGGCCGCCCAATTCCCGAAGAAATAGAACAAATGATCGGAAGGTAATTATTTAATGACTTCTTATGTAACGAATTTAAATTAACTAACGAATTGAAATGCTAATATAATTTTTCCAAACAGGGCATTCATGTATATAGGGGACGCACATCAGTATCTTGGCCCGTGGCAAGGAATTGCACAAGCAAACTGTCCAAGACAACCTAAAAGCCAAGAATGCGGTTTTTATGTTTTGAAATATATGACTGACATCGTCGCACGTGCCAACCCCAACCGTTACATAGAAGATCAAAAAGCTGTAAGTTTTAATTATTGA
This sequence comes from Cannabis sativa, assembly GCF_029168945.1. NCBI lineage: Eukaryota > Viridiplantae > Streptophyta > Magnoliopsida > Rosales > Cannabaceae > Cannabis > Cannabis sativa. The sequence goes on from NC_083609.1 coordinate 61,157,167, forward strand.
TCATAGTATATAAATTTTATAATAACAAATATATAATATACATATACATAAACTAATATAAATTTTTAATTTTTTTAACAGTTTGGGGGTAAGAAGCAATACGATCCAAAAACAGAAATTTTACCACTACAGCGAAAGTGGATCGAACAATTGATGGCGGTGATTCACGGTGACGATTGAGGTTCAAAGGTCGAAGAATTTTTCTTCATTATGTAATTTTTATAGATTAACTTGTAATTAGATTTATTAACTTATTAATATTTTTAACTAATTTTACATGTTTGTGTAATATTTAATTATTTTTATGAAATCAAATTATGTTTTTACCCAAATTTAATTACTATTTAATTTAAAATGTAATTAATATATAATTAAATTAAATAAATATGTAATTTAAAATTTAAATAAATATGTAATTTAAATTAAATAAATATGTATATAAATTAATAAATATAAAATTAAAATAATATAATTAAATTAAAAAAAAATGAAAAAAACTGAAATCTGAGGAGTTTTGGCGTCGGTTCCTACGCCACATATGGCGTCGGTTATTGGCTAGGAACCGACGCCATATGTGCCCCTATGGCGTCGGTTCTTAGCTAAGAACCGACGCCATAGGGGTATATATGGCGTCGGTTCAAATAAACCCTTTAGCGTCGCCCTGATAGGCGTCGGTTGCGAATTTCGCGAAAACCGACGCCTAAAGGGCTTAAAAACCGCCTCTAAAGGGTGTTTTTGTAGTAGTGAGTGCACCATTCTAAGGGGTGGATCGTTAAATTTTCATATATTATATATATTGTTAATGTTTGTAATGTATCATAAAATTTCTTAAGTTTCCGTAGAAAAAAAAATCAAGTTTGTTATTGTAAATTATTAAATTATTTAAAATATTTTGAATAAAAAGTTTAATATTGAAAAAAGTCCATAAACAATTAAGATCATAATAAATGTTTATATAGAAGAAGCTAGTACCATGAAGACTATTTATTTGAAAGCCTATATATAGTTCTAATAAATCTCTATCTTTGAAACTTGGAATTTGGTAGGAAAAGAAAAAAGTAAAGATAATTACTCATGTTTGGTAAGAATAGAAAAATTATGAGAAAAAAAATTAATTAATCAACAAAAATTTTCATACCAAATACAAAAAAATGATTTTTTTTGCACAATTTTTTCCCAACATTTTCATTATCTCTTTGTTTTTTCACAAAAAAATCCAATCTTCAAACATTACCCCGTTAAAAAAAAAAACCCTAAGAATTGCATTTTAATTAGTTTTTTTTTTTTTTTGAAAGAGAACATCAGTTCAAGATTAAACCAGAAAACTAGGATTGACAGGGGGCAATCCTTCCCCAATACAAAAGGTCTTACATAGCCTTTCATTCCTGGCTTGAACAGCCAAGCTATTAACAAAAGTCAGGAAATCTCTCTTAACAAACACTAATTTGCAGTCCCTGCATTTCGACATCTGGTCCAGAATATGCAGAAATTTATCAGTCAATTTCCAATCCGGACATTTCCTTTTATCAAAAGCCGTGACTGCTACTTGGCAATCCGAGAGAATCACTGCACCAACCCACTCCTTCTGAACGATTACCTCCACAGCTAGACCAATAGCACTCATCTCTGCCTCAAGGCTTGAGGAACCTTCCTTACTGAAGTACCCGTAATCCCAAGTCCAATCGAATTTGTCAATCATTGTACAAGCCATTCCGCACCAGCTTTCTTTATACGCACCATCCACCATAACCATTTTATTAAATTGATACGGAACCAAAGGCCTTGTCACCACATGACTCCTGGAATCCGAGACCTCTCCTGCCTTGTCCCCTCCAAATTCAACAAATTTCCTCCACACTTCCTTTAGCAGACTAGGAATATCCCCACACTTCCCCCCATGAATGATTGCGTTTCTCTGATTCCACACCGTGTCGCACACTGCCGCGAAACTCACCATGGCCTGAAGACGCAGGTCCTTAGACAGACCCTTCACTAGAGTTAGCACCTTCATCGTCAAATTCTCGCCAGAGACCTCATTCGATTTTACAGGCAGAGGGGCACCAAGCCATAAAGCTCTCGACAAAGGACACTGCATAAATAAATGGTCAGCCGACTCGCAACAAAAGCCACACAACACACACTCCTGATTACTCTCCCCTGCATATTTATCTTTAGTCGGCAAGGCCCCTACACACAATCTCCACAAGAAAATACTCTGTCTCGGATGCATCTTCCCATCCCATATCAATCTCCAAATCTCATTGTTGCTATTGAATCTTCCCTGCTGCTCAAACCAATAAGCCCCTTTTACACTAAACTTTCCATCCCGAGCCTCCTTCCAAATTAAAGTATCTCTCCCCAACCGATTAGACAAAGAAATTGAAAGTATTCTTCCTCCCTCCTCTCGACCAAACAAGTACAAAACGTACTCCTTTTTCCATTCCAAGGGTGATCCTCGAAGGAGGTCAGCTACAGTCCTTAGATTTGGCGCCCGGACACGGACTTCTTCCATGACAGTCCTAAATTCAACATAGTCCATCACGGTATCCACGGTTGATACCAAATATCCACCTCCTGACCGTTAGCCAACATCATGCAAGCTCCTTCTCTAACCACTTGCCGCACCTCAAGAATATCTTTCCAAACCATTGAATCCGACTCTCTTGGCTGCACACTCCAAAAGGAAAGCCAAGAGCAATACTTCTCCCTTAAGACCTTAACCCATGGTTTATCCTCATTGCACGCCACTTCCCAAGCCAACTTCGCCACTAACGCCTTATTCATGTCTCCGAACCTCCTAAATCCCAGCCCCCCTCTCTACTTCGGCTGGCACAAGGTATCCCAACATTTAGTTGCAAGGAAATGGTCTTTTTGAGATACAAATTGATGATGAAGTGCTAAAATATAGTTCATTTTGTAAAAAAATTACTTCAATATGTTATGCTAAGAGTTGTGTGAAATCATGTGCCAAATTTAGTTGGGTTAACAAATCATGTAATTGTTGACATGTTTTTTTGACACATTTATGATCAATACATACACAACATGATTATTATATTAATTATGTTAAGACCCCTAACACGATTACGCTCACATTTTTAACATATGATACAACACGATAATAAGCAGGGTCGGTTCTAAGATATATGGGGTCTAAGGCGAAATCAAAGTTTGGGGCCCCTATGTATATAATTTAACTATTATAAAAATGATAGTTTTAGTGCTTAGTTTAATGGTAAAGCTTTTAAAAATTCTTAAGAGCTCCAAGGTTGAATCCCTTATAACTACAGATTAAATATTTAAAAAAAAATTAAAATGTAAAGGTTAGGAATTGATCTCATTACCTCTTAGATTAAAGTAAAACATTTTACCATTACACCAAACAAATTTTATTATATCTACTTCTTATTTAATATTTTATTAGCAATATTAATATATTTTTTTACAATTTCGGAGCCCTGAGCGTTCGGGGGCCCGAGGTGCACGCCTAGCCTGCCTACACTCATGGGTCAGCCCTGATAATATGTTTAATATATGTGTCATGTTGACACAAATACGAAACATGTTTAACCATAACAATAAAAAAATGCTTTTTACGACTCCATTTCGTGTCTTACAGACAATTAGTTTAAGACACTAAGGTAGTGTTTGGTTTACATGAATGAGTGTAGGAATGGGATTGCTATTCCTAAAGAAAAATCATTCAAGTGTTTGGTTTATTTATTGTCAATGGAAAACTCATTCCATAGGAATTGTAATTCATGTAAACTAAGGAATTACTTTTCCTAAATAAAATGACTTGAAAAGCTATTCCATACCAACCAAAAATTATTTTTCCTTATCTACCATTCTCATAAATAAATGATTAAAGTTATAATTATATGGGTAATATTTTTTATTTTAAAATATATATCTACAACATTTAATATTACAATAATATGTTTATTATATTTTTTTGTACAAAATTATAGGGAAAAAAATATTATTACCATTATAATTACATGGATAAACGATGTGTGATGATTAAATTATATGAATAACATTTATGTTGATACTTAAATATTTAATATAAAATAGACTATATTAAATTAAATATTTATTTATATTTTATTATTTGATAATTAAATCTAAAAAATACAATTTGAGAGTGATACATAAATATATACTATTTTTTTTATTTGTACCATAATGGTAATTTTATAAAACAAAAATTATTTTAAAAGAGTAAATGACATTTTAGTCAAAATAATAAAAAATATATTTCATTCTATACTATACAAATCATCACAATACTTATTTAGTTATTGATTCCATAGTCTTTACCAAACAAAAGAATAGAAATTCCATTCTATTCTATTCTATTCCTATTCCATTTTTATTTTGTAACCAATGCCACAATAGTTGGAGACAATTTCTATTGACTTAAAGGTGGTAAACAAGAAAAGTTTTCGTTTTTCATGAATTGGAAAAACATTAAAAGAGGTGGGAGACATTTATATCATAAGGGTTGAGGCCTCTCCTATTAGAGTTTCTAATGATTTAATAAGGTGATTTTTTAAGATGATTAAAAATTTGTTTTTCAATTATTATATGTCGCACTTAAATTAAAAACTATCTCAAAATGAAAAAAATACAAAAATTATTTAAAATTTTACTATCACTATAATTTTCATGATCACTATTATTAATAATCTATAATTGATCACTATTTGAATATTATTATAATTTTAATTCAAGATTGAGATAATAATTGAATATATGCTGTAATGATCTAGATTTAAATTATATATTGGACGAGAATATCTGTATAATTTAATGCTACACAAGTTATACGTAAAATAGTTTGCATATAGAGATTAAGGTCTTAGAGAAATAGGAAGAAGAAGTTGTAGGATGGGTTAGTGAAATAAATAAATTGCAAAATTAATGAAATTAATACTCTAAGTTTATCCATTGATATATTCATAATCATTATTGTTTTTTTTTTTTTTATGAATGAGTGAGTTTTATTGCTCAAAGAATACTATTTACAACTCCAAAAAACTCTAAACTCAAATATTAACGTAACCAGACAAATTAAATTTTAATGTATGAACTATATATATAATTTTATTAGTAAATTGTGGCATTAACTCATAATAGTGTCCCATTGCTAGCGATTAACTCCCGAATTCATTTTTTTGATTGTAAAACCCTCTAAACTTAAATTCTGTTAGCACTTATAGTCTCTTATACATGTATTTTTGGCATGTCCATGTGAACACAGGGTATTGTCCACGAACACAATGTACACACGACACCATGTACTCTGACCCACCTTATCTCCGACGAGAAGAGCGAGGAGGAGAGGAAGATGTTCGTTCACTTTTGGGTCGCCCGCAATGGAGAAGGAAGGTCAGTGTGTCAACTGTCGGCGGTGTGTGTGATGACTTAGACTAAAATTTAGTCATGGTTTTAGTCTTAGTAGGGCCGGAGTAGGGAGCGACGAGGAGGGAAGTGATTTGCCATGGGGAAGGGAAGGGGTAAGTCATGATTTTAGTCTTATTTTTCTTTTTTTTTAGCATTTTTTATATGTGTGTGTGAAATTGTGAATAATGAAAATAGTTAAAGAAATATATTAATGTATACGGGTTACTATGTGGATGGGCTTCGCCTGAACTCGTGACTCCTTCAAAAATATCCCTGCGCCCGCGCCCATTTATGCCATGGGTTTAACATGCCCATCCTCTCCTATCCAAGCTCCTCAATATTTCCAATCCACTTTTTCTAGCTATGGATCTTGTGGCAAATTGTTGTGCATAAAGGTACTCCAGATCTCCGCCGACATTCCACAATTAATCATATGACCAAGCATATTATCATACAAAGAATTCATTAATTAGCCAATGCATCAAGAACTGATCAAATTTTCTTCATTGTTGGTGGTCTGGATTAGGGATATTACCTGCAAGAGAGTTTGATATACCATGACATAATCTAAGGATGTAGCCATCAAGATCATACACTCGCACAACAACAAGAACCAGGGATCTTCAAATTGTGTAATTTGTTTGATCTAATCTTAGATTTAGTAGGAGGAGATTATCATTCAGAACTGCCACTTGAGCTTGAACATTTTGTTGTTGTGGAGCTCTTTCTGTTGGAAATTATTTTACCAGGATCTTAGATCTACTCACAAGTATGTTGATTAACACCCTAAATATGAACTTTCTAAAACGAAGAAATAAACACATATAAAGTTTAGGAAACCTTACATTGGGTGCAGCGGAATTAAATGAGTCCTTCCGTTCAGATCTCTAACTCTTGTATCCTTTCTGTCGCAGAGTATTATCAAGATCTGAACCTGGATCTCTTTCTCTGATTCTTTAGTGCTGAAACTCCTTCTTGCTCAAAGTCTTTCTTCACGATCTTCCTCACTATGATTGAGGTATCACTTGCTGTGTGTGGGCACTACTCTAACACTAAGAAATTTCGAAATTGAAGAGGGAAGAAAGAGAAGAAGGTGGCGGCTAGGTATAGAGAGAGAAGGCTCAGGTTTTTCTCTGAAGGAAAAAGTAGAAAATTTAAGTGTAAATTTCCTGAAGCCTTCACTATCTATTTATAGCATTCCACTAGGGTTAGGTTTGAATTATTTGGCATTAAAATAATGAAAATATCAGTTTGAAAAATCATTCCAAGTGGCCGGCCATGTAGTGTAATGGGCCTTACTTGGATTTTGCAGTTTTATCTTTTCTGCATCTGATTTTCTCAAAAACGCCAATTTTCTAATTCAACCATTTAATGTCAATTCTAATTATTTAATAACTGTAAATAATTATTAAATAATATTGTCATTTATCATATTTATTAATTGAACCATACAAAGTATCATAATTAACAAATATGCCCCTAAAACTCTTTCTTTACAATTTTGCCCTTATTTAGTGAAAAATTCACAAATAGACATAGTCTAATTTGAGAATTATAATTGATTAATCAAAACCAATTATATGAGTCTTACAAGCAATATTATCTCAACTAGTGGGGGGACCATTGGTATATAACCGAGCTTCCAATAAGCAGATCAAGAATTTATTATCTAAATTCACTGACTTATTAATTCTTCGTTGAATCCACGCATAGAACTTAGAATTGTACTCTCAGTATATAGAATGCTCTATATGTTCCACCATATAGACACATCATTAGTTATCCATTGTTATAATCCTAATTTGATCAATGATCCTCTATATGAATGATCTACACTGTAAAGGGATTAGATTACTGTTACACCCTACAATGTATTTAATCCTTAAAATACTTAACCCCGTATAAATGATATTTCATCTTATGTGAAATGAGATCTCCACCATTTATTTTCGTTTGGTCAAGCTCGAAGGAGATCATCCTTTACTTACTATTCGCCAGATAGAAGCTATAGATTCCATGTTTATGTTAGCGCTCCCACTCAATTGCACTACCGTGTTCCCAAAATGTATGTATCACCCTGACCCAAAAGTAGGCTTAACTAACAAATCAAAGAACACGAATAGCCTCTTGAGATCGAGCCTAATCATAACAGGATTAAGATCATTTGATCTAGGATCAACTAGGCGATATTGACTTGAATAGATATTACGGTAAGTTTAATAAATATAAGTCAAAGTTCAATATCGGTCCCTTCCGATGCATACTCCATGCATCCAACCTGAGCTTTACTTTAACCAATGCTCTGGAAAGAGCATAGCATTTCTCCAAATGCAAGTAAACTCTTGTTGTAGATTATCATATCAGTAAAACCCTGTGTCAGATAAATCTAGGAAACTTTATTCACATAGTCATGTTTACTTTCCAATGTGTTGACAGAACAATAAACATGATCAGGTATGTGAAAATGGTTTCAGATGAATTTATACATTATGTACATATAATCATGAAATAAATCATGTGAACCATGCAACATTAAATGTTATTTCTGATCTATATTAATAAGTAAATCTGATTATATTGAAATGAGTTTTATTTAGGGCATAAAACCCAACACTTTCTTGCTCTGCAGATTTACTCTTTGACCCGACATGGCTCTGATACCATGAAGAACTCTGTAAAACTAGCTAGAGTTGTGTTTGAACTTTAAGGAAATACAAGAGAGAGAAGCGATTAGATGGAAATGAGTTGCTCAATCAAATCTTGATTGCTTTGTTTTATTTATACTTAAAAACAATACACAAAGAAAACAAGAGTAGAAACGGTATAACTATATTGATAAAAAAAAAAGGAAAATAACTTAACAAACTAATTAACTGTTATAGCTCTTAACTAACCATTTTTTGAGTAGTTGTCTATTCTAATAATATTAAAAATCGATAACTAATCATAAGGTGTATTAGTGTGAAATAATAAGAATATAAAAACAATAAGGTGTCACACCGGACACCTTAAGGTGCCAAATAATAATGCTATTTGAGAATATAGAATAATAAGAAAAACATTGTTTGTTTCAATTGTGGAGAAAGATAGTACGTAGTAGCTCACTGTCAAATCAGTTGGAAGAATCTTGCAACCTTTATGAGTTAGTTCCTAGATGTTAGTCTTTGCCATTTGTACTTTTCAAGATTCAACTTTCCATTCTAATTTGCTAATTAAGTACTCCAAACTTTCTTAAGAATTTTTAACACATCTTTCTTCCTCTTAGGACATGTTAAGTTAAAAGGTTTAAAAAAAGAAGAGAGCAACTTACTTGTCATTTTTGCGCTTTTTGTTTTTTGTTCAGCATTCTTTGGTGTCAGAGCATCATACTCAGTATCACAAAAGAATATTCTTCAGCATCACCGACCACATTGATCTATCGTGATCATGATACAATATCAGGAAGTAGTGTTCAAGTCAGTGCCAAATTTCAATAGAAAAACTCTTAATTTTTATTAATAATCCTTTTGTGAAAATAACCTTACATATAATTTTTAAGCAATTTGTACAATTAATAAATTGATAATAAGCTCCTATATTATTTCAAAGTGTAATAGTAGAACAAGTGGTATAAAATTATCTAATTTCCACTAATCCATCTTATTTGATAGATAAGACCTCATTGTTTGTTTTATTCGCAAAGTGAACTGATTTTTCATTCTTCCTTTTCAAGGGTATTATTAATAATAACATACATTAAATATAGCACTACAACTAATATGTAAGAAAATTCTTAAGCAGGGTCATCATTTTAGCTTACCAAAGACGCATTTCTTATTTTCGGTATATAGAAAAATTATAATCTATAATTTTTATATGTAGTAGGCATTATGCCCGCTTTCAATAATTCAAAATAATTTAAGATGTCGAAATATAACTCAAATAGTCAGTTGTATGCATGTTTGTTTTATTTTATACGCGTACAACTAACTATTTTGAGATTTCGATCAATACTGTAAATTATTCAGAATTTTTTAAAAACGCACAAAATATCTACTATAACTAATATATAATTTTTCTAGGTATCGAAAACAAACAACGACCCTCCGGTAAGGAAAAAAGTGATGTGACCACACTTAAGATGCTCCCTAGCTATGTTAAAAATCAATTGGTCTTGAGAAACTCCATGATATAGGTATTGAAAGCATTGCAAACGACTTTGAAGCCTTTAAAGCCAGCTGCTTTGGCCAATTCCTCAAACTCTTTCTGTGTTCTCTCTTTGCCACCATGACCAACCAACATGATCATATCACTATGGGCTGTACACTTAGAGGCCAAGCTCGAGTCTGGTGCAACCGAAAGAATGAACTCGGCTACGATCACTTTTCCATGACGAGGCACTGCGTCGTAGCAGTTCTTTAATAATTTTAAGCAGTCTTCGTCGCTCCAATCATGGCAAATCCACTGTAATTAATTTCAATATATTCATTAATACAGATAATAATTTTCTACAATGTGACACCCTTTGTGTAGGTTATAAAAATTAATAATTTGATATATATTTTTGAAAAATAAATCATAATTTTTGAAAGAGAGAAATTGTATCTTTTTTTAAAAGACGCACCTTGATGAAAATTGCATCACCTTTTGGCACACTTACAAACATGTCTCCTCCAACATGGGCTACACCTATTAATAACAATTAATAATATTAATTACGTACAATAAATATGATTTTTGTCTCCAAAACTATTACCACTATTTGTTGTAACTATTTTACAACCTAGAAGTATATTATTACTACAAAGTTGTGCCCTTGAATTGTTATTGAATTGATGAGTTGCATATATATGTGCCCTGAATAATTAAGATGTATGCATAATTTGGTAGTTATAACAGTTGAGGAAAATGTAAAATGAAGTAGAAATTTGGGGACACACAATTTAGTAGTAATTATGGTTAGGGGAAACTCAAAATCATAAATTCAAGTGCAAAATCAATTGGTAAAAAAAATCTTACATGACAACTTCATAAATATATTGATATTCTATTTTTTTTTTTTTTATTGAAATGGTGAGACTCTTATAGTTGTACATACCGGGAAATGGAGGCGCGTCTTCGATAACATGATGCAAATCGAAGTTAATGCCTTTAATAGAAGGGTACTTAGTGACAATCATGCTAAGAACAGCTCCACTGCCACCACCAACATCGACCATCGAGTTAAGACCCTCGAAACCCTTGTAGGTTTCGAGGATTTTTTTCATGGTAATGCTAGAGTGGTCAAACATTCCTTTGTTGAAGATCTTATTGAATCTTTTATCTATTTGATTGTACTTAAATGCTGGCATTCCATGAGCCTTGTCGAAAGCTATTCCTCCATCAAGTATTGCATCCTTCAAGTGGTACCTATATAATACATATTACCAAATAAATAAAGTATATATAGTAAATTTTTTACACTTTTACTTTTAACTTTTTTTTTCTTAATTATTATAGTATTTTATAAAATAATAATAAAAAAATTAAGAAAACCACGTGAAAATAATAAAAATATAAACAACATAAAAAATAATATACATATAAAAAAACTACAAAATAATAAGAGTACAATATAAAAATACATCAAAAGACTTTATTTTCTGTAAATAAAATCTTAAAAATTATAAAATGTTTAAAATTCTGTACAACTGTATTTTTATAATTTTTTTAGTTGTTTTCGAATATTTTTGAAATAACCCCAATATTATTAGAGTAATGGTACTAGACACTATTAATATTCAGTACCATTTAGGATTGACTTAGGGGTGTTCATTGGATCACATCTAATGGATTTGGACCCATCCGATCCAATCTTATTATTTATTGGACATTGAATTTTGTCATCCAATCCAATCCAATTGAATTGAGTCACCCGATCCGATCCGATCCAATGAATGTATTCGATTGGATCGGTTTCATCCATTGGATGCTTTAACTGGTTTTTTATTGGATTGGATTGGATTGGATCCATCCAATGGATCCAATGGATGAATCCAATCAATTTTAGCCACTATTTAGGGTGATTTCATTAAAAAAAATATATGAAAAAATATAATTTAAAACCTAATAATCCAATAATAAACAATAGTTTAATTCAAATCCAACCTAATTTTCATGATCTCATAATAAAAATATAACACAAATCTAATTTAATAAGCAAAAATCATAACAAACAAGTCCAATACATCAAATGCAAATATTAAATTAATGTGTGCAGGTGCACAATAAAACCTATTAATAATTAATATATTTTTTTAAAACAAAATAATTAAATATATAAAATTATAAATATTAAATATAATTGGATAGACATTAGATGATATTGGATTGGATCGTTTTGGTTATCTATTGGATCGGATGTGTCATCCAACATCCGCTCCGATCCAATTATGATTGGATATCCGATTCTATGGGATTGGTTGGAATTGGATCGGTCGGTTGAGATTGGATCGGATGACTTTCTGCATACCTCTAGGATTGACTGTGTACTTTAGTTAGCCTTAGGAAAAAGTGAAATTCTATTTAAAGAAATGCTAAGGGACACCGCAAGAAGTGACATATTGTTATTAATAAATTTTAATATTGTGTCTCGTACGTTTTAATTTAATAAATGATATAAAAAATCGCAAATTTATTTTAATGATGTATATACTTTACAAAGCAATTTCAATTGGTTTCTCAAAGAACATATATAGTATAACCAAGTAGCATATATATGGGTAAATATTATTTTGGGTCTTATGTTTTGTAAAAGTTATTAATTAGACCCCTTGTTTTGTTAAATAATAAAATAGACCCTATATTTTCTAAAATAGTAAAAATAGGACCATGAGCTCATTTTTCAACAATTTTATTTTTTGATATAACCAATTTTAAGACAATTTCTAACACGAACAGATATAGAAAATATAATCAGTGTTGTCATATTAACATCTCTAGACCAGATTATTATTAAGTTTTATTTTGACAAAATAAAATCAGTTTAGGGTCATATTTGTACAATTTTAAAAAATATATGATTTATTTTGTCATTTAACAAAACATCCAATTAATAACTTTTCCAAAACACATGATCCAAATATTTACCCAATGTATTATATATAATCTTAAACATCAAACTAAATGTAATATTTTCACAAATTAATTTCTCATTAATTAGTTATGTATACGTACCAACTCTCCATAAATACTTTATCTTGGACCATGAGACAAAGAGGAGCAATGGAGGCTCCATCTTCATTCTTGGTCAAGAATTTGCTGAGTGGAGCCAGACCATACAGTCTCTCCACTAGTACTTTCCCATCGCTTGTGACTTTATCACGAAGCAAGTAAGTAAGCACGTTGTAGCTTGCCAATAGTCTCAACATTCGGTCTAGCATCATCGACGCATTAGGGTTATTTGTTGGAAGTTGTGCAGCAATGTCCGAAGGGGAAAGGAACGCGTTGGGACCTGCCATAGCTATGATCTCCAAGAGGTCGAGCTCCAAGGCGGTTTTGAGAACCATGGGGAGTATTGAAGTACCAGCTAATTGCATGGCAAATAGGCTGGCTTCTAATTCCTCAGAAATTTGGGTTGGTGCCATCTTTAATTTTATCTAATCTTGTAGTTGAGTAGAGATTATGGGATTTAGCTATACATATATATAGTTGTTACCTAACCATTTTACTTAATTTAATGATATCATCTAATTATAAATTTCAGTTAGTTCAAAATATAGCTATTTAATTATTGAGAAATTTTTAAAAATACATTTCTTTATGTTTTATTATAATTTTACAACCTAAAATTTTTATTTATAAAAATATGATTGTAAAATTACAAAAATACATTTTACTTAGCAAAAGGTAAAAAAAAAACTAAAAAACAATGAAAAATTAACCTCACGACAACTATAAATAAACTATAAACAACAAAAAAATAACCTCATGATAATTATAATAATAACACAACTATAAATAAACTATAAAATAATAAAAAGATTGTTTATTTTTTTTATTAAAGAGGTATTTTTATAAATAAAAAAATTCAAAGCGTAACAATAAATTTTTTTCGGTGTTGATGTATTTTTTTAATTTTTTTTTTAAAATTTTTAGTTTATTATGTATTTTTTTTTGATTATATATTGAACATTTGGTAATATAACGTGATTGTTTAAAAACTTATAACGTTGTGTAAAGAAATATTAAGATTGAATATATTGTTAATATTTCAATAACATTAACATTTTTTTATCAAAAAATAATATTAACATTTTTGTGAAATATTAAGATAAATTATTGTGAATATGTTAAATTAATTGTATTATGATTGAAGAAAATACTTAAAAACTCATTTTTTTTTCAAAAAGAATTAAGATTATTTCTCTCATGGCCGTAATTTTATCTCGAAGGTAATAATTTTTTCTTACTTCAAAAAAAAAAAAAAACTCACAAAAATATAAAAAGATTTTTTTTGGTAAGGATAAAAAAATAAAAAAATTGAAGATTATAGGATTAGAATAGTATCTTAAATTCTTATATTCTTTTATTGCTACAAGAAAATATGATCTTTACGAGTATTATAAATATTTAAAGACTATTTTTGTCCTTGATTGGACTAATTAAAGAATATTTTATTGTATGTGCCTAACTTGAATGTATAATTAGTTGTTACGGGAAGTATTACCGTTAATCTCTTGTTACAATCTGTTAGTCAATCTTTATGCCCAAAAATACATGTGAGAATATTTTTTTTCAATTATTCTTTTTCACTGTGGTGTTCGTTATATATGCATGCTTACAACGTATTTTTGAAAAATTTCGAACAGTTTACCGTGCCGAAAATACGTTTGAAGTTTTAATTTGAACACACGTGGTAAACTGAAATATCAGGAATTCTGTTTTCGGTACTGTAAACTATTCAGAATTTTTCAAAAATTTACAGGAATGATACTGTAACTATAACGAATAACGCTATGGAAAAAAATATTTCGGTGCGCATGTGATTTCGGATGTGGAGGTTGATAGTGCACACCTAAAACTAAAAATATTCAAATGATACACCCCTTATTTATTTTGGTATCGGAAAAATTTATTTTCTTTTATAGTCGTATATATGTTATAATTTTTTTAAGATATTTTGTAAAATTTTAATAAATTTGAAAAAATTTAACATGAATATATTATTAACAAAATTCTTATAAATTCTAAAACATATAGAGGTGTATTGATGCACAAACAAATTTTAGAGGGTGGACGGGTAAAATTTTCAAATATTATATATATTGTTCCTAATGTATCATAAAATTTCTTAAGCCTCCTTAGAAAAAAAATCTTAAGTTTTGTTGTTGTAAATTAAATTAAATTATTTAAAAAAAGATTAAATAAAAAGTTTAATATGAAAAAAAGTCAATAAACAATTAAGATGATAGTAAATGTTTATATAGAAGAAGCTAGTACCCTGAAGACTATTTATTTGAAAGCCTATATAGTTCCAAATCTATCTTTGGAACTTGGAATTTGGTAGGAAAAAGAAAAGTAAAAATCAATTACTCATGTTTGGTATGGAAAGAATAATTAATTAATTAACAAAAGTTTTCATACCAAATACCATAAAATGATTTTTTTGTACACTTTTTTTTCGAGCATTGCTATTAGGCATCAGTGGTGCTTAGCACCTTTGTGATATGTCGAGTTGCGATTAGCTAGCGATACACCCTAAAAATTATTATATTAAATTATATAGGACCCGATACTTAGTTGGACCAATAACGATATTGACACATAAGAGGGTGCTAGGCACCACTGGTGTCCTTTAGCATTCTTTGACTGCCATTTAATCAGACAAAAGATATAGGAAGAAAGATTGATCAAAACTTCACATATTAGCCACCAAATTAGATCACCTTGCAGACATGCATGTTAACAAAAGGTACTCCCACCCTAATTAACGAGTTCATGACTTAATTTAAAGGACAAGATTGGACAAGATTGGATTTGAGGGGGAGTGTCAAGATGAGCTACTGAACTGTGTTAGTTAGAGTTAGTTAGGCAAGTTGTTGTTAGTTGTTAGTTGCTGGTTATGGTAACTAACTTGTAACTTGTATCTTCAAGCTATATAAAGCTTGTACACTATACTATGTACTACTCTTAATGATTCATTTATGAAAAACAGAGTATAATTCTGTTATTTTCCTTTTCTCTCTAAATCTAATATAGTTTTGTTATGAATAAAAGTGACAATGATCAGTAAAGGCTTTTATTTGTAGTGTGTTAATATTGGAGACAAGTAAATCTTGTAAATATAATAATATATATGCATGCAACGAGAATAATTAGAAAGAAATGAGATCATCAAAGTCTTTAACAGAACATCTAAAGGAAATATATTAAAACACTTGAAAACTAAACTCAAAAGATTGATGATAATGATAAAGACTCCATGAACTTGTTTCCTTTGATAGATACTATTTATTATTCCCCAAGAAGACACGAGTAAGAACTGTTCTGGTCTGTAGAGATGCCTTCAAAATATTCAATCCCTATTCATTAAAACAAAATAACAAAATTAATAAACATACATAATTAAAATAATGTAATTATAATTAAACTCTAAATTAAAAACAAACCTCATTAATACCAACAGTAACAGTCTTTTCCTGAAGAGCACCAACCTCCTTAACATTGAAAGTGTTGAGCATAGCAATGCTTGAGATAGTAGACATGGGCTTCACTTGAAGATCGTCCATAATCATATAAGTAACCACTCCTTTCACAAACCCACCTTCCACCTCAGCCTCAGAAGATGAAGATCCTCCAACTTGGGTAGCCTTAGGTAGCACATAATTTACAACACTCTCAATAGTAAGACCGCAACTAGGGCAAGTAGCATTTGAAACATCACTCCCATAATTATAACAGCGGTTACATAAGTATAGGGTTTGTTTGGAGGTGGTATCATCATTAGTCAAAGAGAAAAGTGTTGAAGAGCCTCCAAGGGTAGAACACTTTGGCTTAAGAAGGATATTTTTATCCACATTAGTTTGGATGTAAGTATCACCAAGATTTTGTAAGCTTTGATAAAGGTTACCTAATGTACCAACCATGCCTTTGGTAGAGAGAAGCCTTATAACAGTCCCAACTGGTATTGATAGAAGTGAGAAGAGGAAATCTGTGAAGTCCTTTCCTGCTTCGGCAAAGAGAACCCTTTTCTCCTTTGAATCTATCAGAAGTTTGAGAGTAACAACTTTTGGGGGAGTAGTAGTTGCCATTTTTGCTATAGGTTTTTTTTTCTTGATAGGTATGAACGTAATATATATGATTTGTAAGAGTTGAAATATATATAGGGAGATTTATATATGGGGAATAATAGCTATTTTGAAATTTTAATTAATTGGAGTTTCCACGTACTTTTGGAAGCGGCTAATAATATCGCATGCATGCACGCATGCACGTCTTTTCGTTTTTCAATATTAATTTGTGGATATATGATGAGATGTATTTTCGAGATATATTTGCTTAATGTATACATCATTCCCCATAAAATATTATCACAATGACCGAAAAGAAATTAATGTTAACGTTTGATAATAATAGTAAAAGAAATGCTAAAGAGCACCAGTTGTGCTTAGCACCCTCTTATGTCTTAATATCGTTATTGGTCCAACTAAGTATTGGGTTCCATATAATTTAATATAATAGCTTTTAGGAAGTATCACTACCCAATCGCAACGCGACATGTCGAGAAAGTGCTAGGTGTTACGTGCAGTCTATGATGGCACGTTACAAGCTAAGTGATGCCCACAAGTTGGCCAAGTGGTGGCGCATGTTGTGGTGCATGCAGGTGGCATGCTGATGCTTAGTTTGTATACAGTGGCATTTTCGTAAATATCTTCAATATTGTCCGGATCGGGACGGGACTTGGTATTCACCATTTATTTGGGTCTACAAATAGAATGGTGCAATCGGTTTGGCGAAACTAGGTGATTTGGTATATGGTGCTTCCCATATGTCTACAGAGCAAAAATCATCTATGTTCCTGGTAGAAGGCTAAAAGCTCAGAATGCTCTTTAAGGGGGTACCCTGGTGTCAGCTCTCCACCACCCCTTGCACCTTGGTGCTAAGTGAGCTACTACTAGCCAGTGGGGACTAGTAGGGCGGGCATATGAGGACCACCAGGGGACTCATATGTCTCCATGAGTTGGAGTACTCATGGACATTATCGGGCCGACCCGGTAGTGCGTCGAAGAAGGCCGCCAGAGGTTCAATGGTACGTTTCCCTTGGCTTGCCGGTATGCCGCTTGCACGAGACGTGGCCTAGATCCTCCAAGAGACGTCGTGGTGCGCCTAGGCCACGAGTCTCAACACCAGATGACACGGGTAGTCATTCGTGGACTAGTTTGCATACGCGCATGGGACGGATGCACCATGTTGGAAAGGGGCAAAGGTCTAATGTATGCAACTGGTTTGGTGGCTTGTCTTGAGGGCCTGCCAACATGCGTGGAGGCATGGCGCCTTGAGGATTGGTCCATGGACGTATGGGAGTCCTTGGGCGACGAGGGAGACTATTCGGACAGTATCGAATGGGGCATGATAGAGGCGTTGGCACGTTGGCTTGGTGTTGGCATCTTGTCACACATGCTACCTTGGTCACGAGTGATCAGGTGAGCGTCGGTGTTGGGATTTGTCTAACCATGGTGGGAACCTATGGACAGTGCGAGTATCTTGGCTAGAGAGTCTCGGTACATGAATGCACTCATGGATGCTTGCGAGCATGACTCGGCGGGAGTTGTTCGAGAGACGGGAGTGTGCCCGAGGCACACGGTCGCGCGAAAAATGAGCTCATTGTTACTCGGATGGTTGGAAGGCTGACCTTGGCTTAGAGAAGTCAAGGTGCCGCACGGGTGTTCCGCTGCCTGAAAAGGTGAGCCCGTGACAGTAGGCACCACTGATGCCTAATAGCAATGCTCTAATATTAATGTTACATATGATAGTAAGTTATGAGTACTAAAATTAAATAAAAGGAGTACTTAATTTTTACGTATTTTACTTCATATTTTTAAGTTAATATTTAAATTTAGGTGGTTAATTGGATATTCAATTAAAAGACTGATCCAATCGGATTTTAAAGTCTAATTGGATTAATGGATCGGATGACGATTTTCCAAATCCAATTAGTGATTAGATTGAATCAGGAGGATTGTAAATTACAACCTCTTAGTCAACCTCCACGTCCGAAATCATATGCTGAAATAATCTTTTTTTAATTTTTTTTCATAGGAGTATTCGTTATAGTTACAGTATCATCTCTGTAAATTTTTAAAAAATTCTGAATAGTTTACAATACCAAAATCAGAGTTCCTGATATTATAGTTTACAACGCGCGTTCAAAAAACTTCAAACGTATTTTCGACATTGTAAGCTATTCGAAAATTTTCAAAAATTTACAGATGTAAGCATAACGAACACCCCCGTGAAACAAATATTCCGACATATGTTTTCGGGCGTAGAGGTTGACTAAGACGTTGTAACAGGAGGTTGACGGTAACACTCCTCTTGAATCGGATGAGGAAAAAAAAGTTGGATTGGAACAGATGCCCGCCCTAATCCCACTAATATTGAGATAAATAAACCACAAAATTAAATTTAATAGCCTAAATATAATGATCATTTTCAACTATCCTCTCTAAACAGACTTCTTAATCAAATTATAGAATTAGATTTAAAAAAATAAGTTCTAACCATATAAAAAATGACTCTCTATAATAAAAAATTGGTAAGGAGCTTCCTATTTTTTGGAAAAAAAAAATTAATAGTATTTTAAATAAATTCACTATTCTTTTTTAATTATTTTATAAAATTAATTTATATTTTTTACAAATTCAAATTATAAAATATTATTAAAACAATGATCAAATACTAACCGAACAATAAAAATGATTCTATTTTTAGCTAAAAAATGAAAATTGCTAAAAACCATCACTAGTGTCTAGCAACCTCCTCGGTGTCATACTGCTATTGGTGTGTAATATTGAATATTGAGTCTCATATAACTTAAAAAAAATAACTTTTAAGGAATATCGCTTACCAATCGTAAGACACGCATATAAAAAATGCTAGACATCAATAATGCTCTATAAATAGAGAATTATTGGAGATGATCTATTAAAATAAAGAGAAATACTAAAAAACGCTACTTATAGAAAGTATTAGATACTATTAGTGCTTAATATCAATGCTCTAATGCTCCGAAATAAAAGAAGGTTAGTACTGCTGCTCAAATAAGGATATTAACTCTAAGTCAGATCTGTATCGTTGTTTTAATTCAATTTTTAGCTTAGTATCTTGTTAATAACGATTGTGACAATGGCTTGTGTAACATGATTTATTAGTCTACTGGTTTTGTTTGTTGTCATTTGTTTGCTCTTTTTATATAAAGAATATATATATTTTTTTATTTCAGCTTATATATATGAATGATTGTTTTTGTAATGAACATTATCTGTAGTCTATTTGTGATAAAATATTCTTGTAGTTTCATTTAAGTTGTTACTTGTTAGAATTGGAAAATTGACGTTTTTTAGAAAATAGAAATAAAAATTGTGAAAACTGCAAAAACCAAGTGAGGCCCCTTACACACCTTGGCCGGCCACTTAAGTATGTTTTTCCAATTAATATTTTCATTATTTTAATGCCAAATAATTACTAACCTAAACCTAGTAGTTGCCTATAAATGGAAAGTGATGGCTCAGTCAAAAATAAGCTTTTTGTCACATAATCAGAAATTGATTTTTTTTCAGAAAACTAAGCCTTCCCTCTCTCTATATAGCCGAACTTAACCCTCTCTCTTTTCCTCTTCATAATTTCGAAACCGTCAGTGATAGAGTAGTGCCCACACACAGCAAGTGGTACCTCAATCATAGATTGAAGACTGTGAAGGATCACACACTAAGAGAAGGACATTCGGGCTCAGATCTTGATAATACTCTACGACAGAAAGGATACAAGGGTTAGAGATCTGAGTGGAAGGAGACATTATTCCGCTGTAACCAATGTAAGGTTTTCTTAACTTTATATGTGTTTAATTATCGTTTTAGAAAGTTCATATTTAGGGTGTTAAACAACATACTTGTGAGTAGATCTAAGATCCTGGTAAAATAAATTCCAACAGTAATGTCCACTACACCTAAATTTTTTCCAACTGCTACATTCTCTACTGATTTCCCACAATCACATATTAATACTTGCCATTCTACTGCCTCTGAGGTTCTCAATATGAGATCCTCACATAGATCTTGCAGCTCTTCTCAACATACCACTACTGCTGGTGTCCATATGAATCAAGGGAATAATGACACAGCTGCTATTCCTACTGCAGCAACAAGAAATACTCTTGCTTCCACATCTGC
Organism: Cannabis sativa; assembly: GCF_029168945.1. NCBI lineage: Eukaryota > Viridiplantae > Streptophyta > Magnoliopsida > Rosales > Cannabaceae > Cannabis > Cannabis sativa. Next base: position 61,177,983 of record NC_083609.1, read on the forward strand.
TGACCCTACTACTGTTCCCCTACCATATCCACCTGATACACATCCCTTCCCATCTAATTCTTAACCCGATTTACCTACTGCTACAGATGTCCCAACTGTACCACTCACCACACAGCCTACTCCCACAGCCAACACACATCCCATGACAACCCGATCCAAAGCAGGCATTTCTAAACCAAAAGCTTATATTGCCACCAAGTATCCCCTGCTTGAATCACTATTAATTACCAACCGAGCCAAAAACTCTCAAACAGGCCCTTGCTGATCCCATATCGAATGCTTCTATGACATCTGAATTTCAGGCTCTCAAAAGAAATGGCACATGGACACTTGTTCCATATCAGTCCTACATGAATTTGGTTGGCAATAAATGGGTTCATAGGGTCAAACTCAATGCAGATGGAAGCCTAGATCGATGCAAGTCCCGACTAGTTGCTAAAGGATATCATCAAACTCCAGGAATTGATTTTCAAGAGACTTTTAGCCCTGTTGTTCGCCCTGCTACAGTTCGCATCATATTAACTTTAGCAGTCTCTTATAACTGGGTTATCAAGCAACTGGATGTCTCTAATGCATTCCTTAATGGAACTCTTGAGGAGACAGTATTCATGGCTCAACCACCGGGGTTTGAAGACCCTGTACATCCTCAATATGTGTGTAAATTACACAAAGCCATCTATGGCTTGAAGCAGGCTCCACGGGCTTGGAATGACAAGTTGAAGGCCACACTTTTCTCTAGGGGTTTCAAGTCTTCTAAATTCGATCCGTCTCTGTTTGTTCATGGCACTGCCAACTCTCTCATCATTTTATTAGTATACGTAGATGATATACTTGTGACTGGACCAAACTGCAAGCTCATCAATGACTTAATCACCTCCTTAAATACTAAATTCTCACTAAAAGATCTCGGCAGTCTTTACTACTTTCTTGGAGTTGAGGTTCTACGCAATCATACTGGTTTATACCTTTCTCAGTCCAAGTATATTACGGATCTGCTCACTAAACTCAACTTCGAAGGAGCCAAACCAAGCCCAAGTCCCACTACTTCCGCTCATACATTGTCTTTAAAGATTGGTGAACCATTTTCTGACCACACCTTGTACAGAAGTACCTTGGGCGCCTTACAATATCTCTCACTCACACGGCCTGATGTTGCCTTCATTGTCAACAAATTAGGTCAATTCATCCACGCTCCTACTACGGTTCACTGGGAGGCTTGCAAGCGCCTCTTTCGATACTTGAAGGGCACAATTCATGAAGGGTTACATATCAAACCGAGTCTGCACATGAGTCTCCAAGCTTACTCGGACGCGGACTGGGCAAGCTGTCCCGATGACAGAAAATCCACAGGCGGCTATGCTGTGTTTTTTGGTGGTAATCTAGTTTCATGGTCAGCTAAGAAACAGGCCGTGGTTGCTCGAAGTAGCACAGAGAGTGAATTCAGATCCTTGGCCAACACAGCTGCTAAGATTCGGTGGTTATGTTCTTTGCTCTCTGAATTGCACATGTCTCAACCAGCCCCACCAATCATTTGGGTCGACAATCAGGGAGCTGCTTCTCTTGCAGCAAACCCCGTTTTCCATGCGCGGTCCAAGCATATTGAAATAGATCTCCACTTTGTTCGGGATCAAATACTTGCAAAAGAAATTGAAGTCAGATACGTGCCATCACTAGACCAAACTGCTGATATCTTAACTAAAGCACTCAGCAAAGACAGATTCCTATATTTAAAGAACAAACTCAATGTGTGTACCACACCTTTTCGTTTGAGGGGGGATGATAAAGCAAAACCTGTAACAGAAGTTAGTTAGTCTGTTGTTAACTCTGTCCAACTGTATTCTGTCCAAGTTGGTTATTTGTCTGTTTTCTTTTCTTTATTCTGTTTTGCTTTTCTGGTGTAAGATTCTTTGCCTATAAATACAATATCAGCCTCCAAGCTCTGCATCTTTTGCAAGCTTGAGTTCTTTACTGCTTGTATTGATAAGATCGTTCACTATTGGAGAACATTGTCCCACATGGATTAAATGTAAAAGTATTGAGCCATATATAAGAACATGGGCTACTCCACTCATTGCCAATTGGTTTTGAGATGGAACCCCATGATTCTCAACATGGTATCAGGGCCATATTCCTAGCGGGCTTTCGATCCATACCTATCCAGATGGTTAGCCAGCCGCACGAGATCCCTGAGATCCGAACAAATATAAGCGAGCAAATGGCAGGGCCTGTGATAAGGACTACTACAAAAAGTATAATTCACGTCGGTTTTTAAGTGTCACTTAAAGAATTTACGTCGGTCTATAAAACCGACGTATATACCGTAGTCGCAAATAGTTTTTTATTAGCGTCATTTTCAAAACGACGCTAAATACTTACTTTTTATTTTATTTTATGCGTCGGTTAAAAAATGACGCTAAATATTTCATGGGATTTTAAAACTATGTCACAAAAAATTTATTATATCGGTTCAAAAATACCATATCAATTACGAAAGTACTTTTTTTTTACCTATTGCGTCGCTTGTTATAAAGTCATGTTGGAGAAAAGATATCTTTTTGTCTTCTTGGGAATAAGAAGAAAAAGATGATCATATCAAGTCTTCTTGCTCATGTTTCTAGATATTATTTAATTTTTATTTATAATTATTATTGTTCCCTGCATCTTCTCTTTTTGGTTCTTCTTATCGGTTAAGGTATGTGTTTTGTTAAGAGACTATGTTAGTACTTGAGAGTTGAAAGTGGAATTTTCAATTAATTAAGAACTTTTCTTTCACATGTAATTTGCAAATTATTATTATTTTCATAGTTTTACTTCATTTTTCTTGGATTTAGTGTACTACTAGTGTGTGATAGAAAATTTTGGGGCCGGGTAAGATTATATGCTTCTTAAAAATAATTTTCACTTGTATTAATGGTTAATTATATTATATATACCAAAGAAACAGATATAATAAAATAAAATATCACGAAAATAAATAAACGATACATTTAAACTAAATTAATTGGAACTGTTGTCGATTGGGTTCAATTGACTGTTACCCATCCCTTCAAAAAAAAAAAAAAAAAAAAAATTGAAATTGAATAATGTCTAAGTTAAAGGTAACCTTTTTAAAATCCAATTATCTGTGACTCCTATGTACAAATTTTCATATAATTGTAATTGCAGATAACTGGATATTTGAAAAAATATTAAGAAAACAGAAAGCGCGCGCAATGTTAATTCTGAAATTAAATGACATTATATATATATATATATCATAATTTAGTATACTACTTTGAACCCTAAGTCCTTATACAAAATATCTTGAGAGAGATACAAAATACATATAAGAGAACATATAATATGTACATGTGAAACATTTCACCAAAACATTCCATATATAAAACTAATTATGTAACAAACCCCACCCCTAAAACACAAAAGATGATCATCCATAATGTTTCCCATTAATTCAAGAGTTGAGCATATTAAATATTTGATGATCATTTCTTCAAGAACACATCAGTAAGAACCATTTTAGTCTGAAGAGAAGCCTTCAACAACTTCAAACCCTGTTCAATCAAAACAAGAACAATAACAATAATAAACAAACCCCACCAAAATATACATATATATAAATATAATAACACTTCTAAACATATATAGGCACACAAACCTCATTGATGCCAACAGAAACGGTCTTCTCCTGAAGAGCACCAACCTCTTTCACATTGAAAGTGTTAAGCATAGCAATGCTAGAGATAGTAGACATTGGCTTCACTTCAAGATCGTCCATAATCATATAAGTAACCACTCCTTTCACAAACCCACCTTCCACCTCAGCCCCAGAAGATGATGATCCTCCCACTTTGGCATATTTTGGGGGTGGCACAAAAGTGAGAACCTTATTGACCAAACTTCCACAACTAGGGCAAATGGTTGTCGGATCATCAGATACATACTTGTTATGACAAGGACATGTACTAGATGAGTAATAATTACTACCAAAAGTTTTACCACAAGAGTAAAACACTTTCACATGAGAAGTGGTATCTTCATTAGTCAACAAGAGATGAGTTGAAGATTGTCCTAGGGCAGAAGACTTTGGCTTAAGAAGGATATCCTTATCCACATTAGTTTGGATGTAAGTCTCACTTAGGTTCTCTAAGCTTTGATAGAGTTTTCCCAAGGTACCAACCATGCCCTTAGTAGACAAGAGCCTTATGATGGTACCAACAGGCATAGACAGAAGAGAGAAGAGAAAATCAGTGAAATCCTTTCCAGCTTCAGCAAACAAAACCCTTTTCTCTTTTGTATCAATTAGAAGCTTTAGTGGGATAACATTTTTTGATCTAGTAGTTGCCATATAGTTGATTGAGATTTTTTTCTTTTGTTTCTTTAGAACTCAGTGAACCTATCTTAATTTATTTTTTTCACTTTTATAATGATTTTAGCTCTCCCTTTGGTGAGTTATGAGCTGTGACTGTGTTAAATCATAAATGTGGTATAGTCATTATTATTTTTAATTAAATTGGAATGACATGTTATAGACAGCCTTTTCTCAGTGTAAGTTTATTGATTTGATTTGATTAGAAAAGAATCTGAATCATGTACGTAGCATAGTGCCATAATTAACTTTCTTCTGTAGTACAATATTTCATGAGTTTTAACATTACATAAATAAGTAGTATACTACAGTATACTCCCTATTTGTGATCGAGTTTTAACTTTATATGAATAAGAAGTATTTTCCGCATTATGAAGAGTTGTTTAATTTGTTTTTTTTTTCTCATGATTTAAAAAAAAATGATAATTATTTTATAAATTTCAAATAATTATTTATTATGCACAAATAAAAAAAATATAATCACAACTACAATAAAATATTTATGTCTTATATTTTAATGTGTCTCATAGCCTAATCACCCTAAATCGCAAAAACTCTAAAGAAACACCCCCTTCTCTCTTTTTCCACTACAAGAAATGTCACTTTTATCATTACAGTTCGCTACTGCGTTGGTAAAAGTAACTTTTACCAGCATATTTCGCAAACTGCACTGGCAAAGAGGTCAAAGTTTTAACAGTGTACATATGCAGTGGCTAAAATCTAACTTTTACCATCGCATTTACGCGCTGGGAAAAGTCATTTTTGCCAGCGCTTTTTATTTTATGCTGGTAAAAGTTCTAATACCAATATTGATTTGCCAACCCCCTTTTGCCAACACATCACAAGTGAAATCTATTTTGCCAGCACAATACCAACTTTTGCCAGCACAAAAATGTGTTGACAAAAGTGACATTTCTTGTAGTGTTCCTCTCTATTTTAATGTGTCTCATAGCCTAATCACCGCTGGCGCCTCAGTCACGACGGTCCCATCTCCTTTTTTTCCTTTTTGTTTTACTTTTTGCGTTTTCTTTTATCATTTTATTTTTGTTATTTAGAGGTTCTTGCGGTTAACTCATATTTGTGGTGTATTTTTTTTTAAGAAAAAAAGTATCATTTTACGTTTGAATTTATGATTTCTTGGTTAAATCAGACTCTCTCACTCTGTTCATCATTCTCTGTTTTCAAATTGTCATTAAAAAATAATAAATAAACACATTTGGTGACGATTATTTGCTACTAGCTGCCTCTAAAGGATTATTAATTAGCAAATAACAACCACCATGGTGTTCCTTCAGAGGCAGTTAGCAAATAACTACCACCATATGATCTTTTTAGAGGCGTTTTTTTTTTAGGGTTAATTGCGGCAAACCCCCCCCCCCCCCCCAATAGTTTCATTTTACTTGCAATTAACCCCCAACATTCAAATTTTGGCGGTAAAACCCCCAAAACCAGCATTCTGTTAGCAAAAACACACTTCCGTTCTGTTGACTCCGTTATTTGCCAGCGTGGCTCAATTCAGTTCAGCTAACGTGGACACAGTGTACACGTGGCACAATATTATTGGTCCACGTAAATATTTTTTTTAAAAAAATAAAATAAAAAATTAATTAATTTTTTTAAAACATAAAAAAAAATCATTAAATAATTTTTTTTTCTTGCCTTTTTTTTTCCTTTCTTCACTCTCTCTCTCTCTCTCTCTCTCTCTCTCTCTCTCTCTCTCTCTCTCTCTCTCTCTCTCTCTCTCTCTCTCTCTCTCTCTCTCTCTCTCTCTCTCTCTCTCTCTCTCTCCAGACCACACTACCACCACCCATTACCTTCTTCTTCATCCGAAATAGTCAACCCAATCATGGAAATGGTTGAAATCAAATGTCCCTTTTACCAAAGCAGTTTCATCGAAGAAATGAACAACAACGAAGAGGGTTCAGATAATCCCTCTCAAAGTTCTGATCTTGGATCTGATCGAGCTCTTTCTCTTTGGGCTCCAATCTTACTAGGAATGATGGGTAATCCCTGTCACAGGAGAAGATTCAGAGCTATGGATTTCGATAATTAAGAAGAAGATGAAATCCCGTCTGCGCACACACCAGCGCTGGAAGGAGATTCAAAATCTCAAATCCCGTTCATCCAAAGCCACCGAACTCCAAAAACCAACCCCGATGCGGAGCTCCTAGATCTTGTTTTGGTATTTTATTTAGCTTTAGTAAGATGTTTATCATTTCTTTCTTTTTCTCTTTTTGTTTATTGATTTTCTTGGGGATTTTTTTCTGGATCTGAGAATTGAGGAGAGAGAATCATGTAAAATCAAAATTATTTTCTGGATTTGAGATTGCTTATGGATTTAATTTTTATTTTGTGTTTTTACGTTGATTTGGATCTAATAAACACAATGGTTTGGTTGTGGTGTTGGTTGCAGTGGTTGCGATGGTAGGGTAGTGGTTGTTTTGGTGGTGGCGGTGCTGTTGGTTGAAGGAATGAAGAAGAAGAAATGAGAACTGGAAAAAAAGAGTAGAATAAAAAAAATTGTTTTCCTTTTAATTTTGGTGGTGGCGGTGCTGGTCTTGGACGCTTGCTGCAGAGGTTGAAGATGGTGGTGGGCTTGTGTACCTACGAGAGAGAGAAAGAGAAGAGGGTACATGTGTGTGAGAAAAGACAAAAAAGAAGGAAAAAGAAAAGGAAAGAAAGAAAAAAAAAATATTTTTTTTATTTATATATATTTTTTAAAATTTTAAATTAATTTTATTTTATTTTTTAAATTTTTTTTAAATAATTTTATACGTTGACCAATAAAATTGTGCCACGTGTTTATTGTGTCCACGTGGACAATCCAACCTGGCAGTTAACAGCTAAATTTGGACGGAAGTGTTAAATTGCTAATAGTTTCCTGGTTTTGGGGGTTTACCGGCAAAAATTTGGGTTTTGGGGTTTAATGAAACTAAAATAAAAGTATTGATAGTTTTGCCGCCATTTACCCTTTTTTTTTATCCCCTTAGTGACCCCTAAAACGCCTACCATTGTAAACTTTGCCAAATCCTCCTTTAAGACATACTCAATCATAAAAACGAAAATTAATTTAAAAAATTCTCCTAAATATGTCAAACTGGATATAAAGGTTTACTGAAACACCTATTTAAGAGGTTAGACTAAGACTTTTTCAATAAGATATTAGGTACGTAATTTTATAATACCTCCTAAAATTAATTTCTATATTTTTGAAAGTTATTTTTTTTTTATAATCACACACGTATGTTTTGCTTATTTTAGACCAAATATAAATTTTTAAAAATTTCTAAATAGATATTAACATTGTAAATCATTTCAAATTTTCTCAAAATCTTAAATATTAACAAGATGCATCTTATAAAAAAACAAAACTAAAATTAGAAACCTATTAAATAACAAAACAAGTAAAAGAAAAATTGTATCAGGTCATCTCCAATGGGACACTAAAACACCAAATATAGTGTAGTTTCACACCATATTTACTCCAATGGGACACTAAACTTATCCTTATAAATGGCATTGTCTACAGTGTCCCACTAAATTTGGTGGGACACTGTAGACCACACTATTTTTTTTAAAAAAAAGTTTTTAATAATTAAATAATACTTTAAAGAAGAAAAAATAAATAATTATATATATTTAGTATTAAAATACTCTTATTATATTAATAAAATAATAAAATAATAAAGAATATAAAATTTAGTGTAATTTTTAGTGTTGTGGTTGGAATTAAAAAAAAATAGTGTTAAAATAGTAATTTTTTGGTACTGATTTAACTCTAAATTTGGGTTTCCATTAGAGATGCCCTCAGAACCACCCTTTTGAATAGTGTAAATTTGTACGTTTTCTAACTAGTTTTTATGTGGTGATTTTATATATAATTATAAATCAACTTGAAATGACTTGTTACAGCTTTTTCACAAATCACTGCAAGTATATTGATTTAATTTGATTAGAAGAGCATCTAATAATTATTTTCCTTTCTTGAGTATATAGGTAACATTTATAGTCCTTATATCTCTTCACACATATCAAAAAGAGAGAGAGAGTACAGTATCGACTCATTAAGTATAATATTATAAGAGGAAAAAAGAGAGAAAGTTTCAGAGAAAGCAAAGCTTTTTGTTTTATTATTTTTGAACAAAGATTTATATAGTCAAGCTAATTTAGTTGAGGAATAACTAACTTAACTGAAACTCTTATAAAACCCGCCAAGAAAAACAATCCTAAGAGAATAACTAACACCTAGTCTTGATAGTCCCCTCAAGGTGATGTGTAGATGTTGAATACACTTATCTTGGAAACTATATTGTTGAAAGACGAGGGTAACAGAGCTTTGGTGAAGATGTCTGCTAGGTTTTGTTGAGATTGAACATAGAGGAGTTTGAGGATGCCTTGCTGAATTTTTTCTCGGATAAAGTGGCAATCTGTTTCAACATGTTTGGTGCGCTTATGATAGACAGGATTTTCACTGATGTAGATGGCAACAGTGTTGTCACAGTATAGAGACGCAGGTTGTTGAGGAGGATGCCAAAATCCTTGAGAAGAGCAATGATCCAAAGTGACTTCAGAGGTGGCATTTGCCATGGCTCGGTACTCGGCTTCAGCTGAAGAGCGAGAGAGGACTTGCTATTTTTTTGATTTCCAGGAGACAAGATCAGGGCCTAAGAAGACACAGTAGCCAAAAATTGAACGTCGAGTGTCCTGGCATGCCCCCCAATATGCATCAGCAAAGAAAGATAGCTGAACGTTGGAGGGGGACAGGCTTGTTTCAGCATAAGCTGAGATGTTGGGAGATGAGTTTGATGGGAAAAAAAGGCATTGGCCAGGAGTGCGTTTTAGATATTGTAGGACACGATGTGTGGCCTGAAGATGAGGCACCCGAGGACAAGTGAGAAATTGGCTAAGGTGATTGACGGCATAAGAGATGTCCGGTCGAGTGATGGTGAGGTAAATTAGTTTGCCAATAAGGCTTCTATAGGTGGTTAACTGTTACAAACCGTAAAGTTCAAGTGGTTTAGCCGCCAATATCCTTATTTAATAAATTTAAATTATAAAATATTATTAAAATAATTAAGTGCTAACTAAAATATAAGGAGCATAGTTGTAGCAAGAATAATAAAAATGACACTCTATTTTAACTTTTTAACTTTTTTAACTAAAATTTAATTAGATAAAAAAAAATAGAGACCATCATTATTGGAGATGCTCTAAAAATTTTATTAAACCAATAGTCATTTGATATTAGTTGTTTTCCTAATTGGTTTACATTTTCTCCCATTTTAGGAACTCAATTTAATGCTAGTGTTTGCAGTGGCAAACGTCTGACTTTTACTAGCGCATTTATGTGTTGAGAAAAGTTATTTTTGCCCGCGCATTTCATTTTGTACCAGCAAACGTTATAATACTAACGTTGATTTGCCAACCCCTTTTGCAAACACATCAAAATTAGATTTTATTTTGCCAGCACATTACCAAACATTTGCCAACGCAAAAATGTGCTGTCAAAATAATATTTCTTGTAGTAACTATAGGGATATTATTATTCTTATATATTAATGAATGATCTTAATTTTGTTACTAATTTTTTATAATTATGAGCTATTTTATTATTTTTAAATTTTGTAATTAAATCAAAGGATCATTTATAAATAAGCATTATATTCTTGCAAGAGTTTAAGTGTGACACCTTTGACCACTTTAATTATGGATATTATATATATCTATCGCAGCGGCAGCCTACTGAGAATGTTACACACCCATTCAACAAGCTACCGTGTTTGCTTGTTTTTTTTTTCTTCTACCATTAATGTAAAATATTGCAACAATTCAGTCAACCAGTATAAGAATTTTCATTAATCCTCAAAATAAATTTCAATTCCATCTTTAACACAATTCTTGTACAAAATTACCTAAACAAAGAGGAGCAACAAAAGATAAAAAACATGCATAAAGAAAAGTGAAACATAATAATTCAGTGGCCATAATCAAAAAATTCTCCCATTAATCCAAAATAACATTCCATAACTAATTATTAAGGAATCCAAAGAAGAAAAAAAACACCCCCTTGAACTATCAAAAGGTGATAACATTATTTCCCCTTGAAGCCTTGGCATCTACAATGAAACATTGAGTAAGAGCTGTTTTAGTGTGCAGAGAAGCCTTCAACAACCTCAAACCCTGTACATACATATATAAACAAAATCAATTAAACCCTAAGCAATAATGTATAATATATAGTTATACAACATAAATATGAATAAACACACCTCATGAATGCCAACTGAAACAGTCTTTTCTAGAAGAGCATGCTCCTCAACATTCGTAAGGGAATTAAGCACAGCATTGGTTGAGATAGGCTTGACTTGAAGATCATCCATTATCATATAAGTAACCACATCTTTCACAATACCACATGCATCACATGATGACAATGATCCCACTTCTGTTCGAGCTTGGCGATACACATAAGTCAATGGTCTTGCCATGTATTGATTGCATCTAGGGCAAATGACAGTTGGATCATCCGATACAAACGTATTAACACATCGACGGACAACTACCTCTATGGCTGGACCACAAGAGTATAGTTGTTTTGAATTTTTGGAAGATGTGTTGACAACATTGGTTAAGGAGAGAAGACCACCTGGGAGTGAGGGCATGGACCTAAGAAGGGTGTCTTTGTTGAGATTAGATTGGAGATAAGATGGGCTTAGTTTTTCTAGGCTTTGATAGAGATTGCCTATGCTACCAACCATGTCAATACCATCACTGGCCAATAGAGTTGTGATTGTACCAACTGGCATGGATAGAAGAGAGAAGAGGAGATCGGTAAAGTCCTTACCTGCCTCACCATACAACACTCTTCTTCTACTTGTATCGATCAGAAGCTTCAGTTTAATAACACTTTGACCAAAATTTGCCATTTTTTAGAAAAGTTATTTCTTCTCTGTTCTTCCTTTATTAATTATAGGCCTTATTGTGACTTCGTGATGGTACTATATATATGCATATTAATTGTAAGAATTTGAAATTTTCTAATTAGAGTTTCGAGAAGTATTTGTTTTGATTGGAAACAAGGAAGCGGCTATAATTATAATTCTTAATTCACGCGCGCGTATTAATTAATTATCAAATGCATGCATATGCATGTATGCACGTCGTTTCGTTTTTCAATATTAATTTGTGGATATGTGAGACTCTATATCTATATATATGAATGATCTCTTCACTTTTTCGAGATACTTAATTTGCTTAATGTATACATCATTTCCCATAAAGCTAATTAATTAGGGTTTCTTTATTTTTTTTAGAAAAATAGTAAAAATAATTAATTAGTCGATCCATGATTAACCATATATCTCCAATATTCAAATAAATAATTATAATAAACCACAAATTTGATAGCCCTATATATTAGTCTCAACTCTGACTCACATAGAGAGTAAACAAAATGAAGCCATCTACAATCATAAAAAAAAATAAAAGTGTAAACAAATTGAGATTCGGTCACAGAAAGAGAAAATCAAGAAAAGCAGCCATTGCAAACACAAGTAATAATCAAAATGTTATTACACTCAAGTTGTTAATCGATACAAAGAAGAAAAGGGTTTTATTTGCTGAAGGAGGAAAATACTTCACTGATTTTCTCTTCTCTCTTCTCTCCATGCCAGTTGGTACCATCATAAGGCTCTTGTCCACCGATATTGGCATGGTTGGTACCTTAGGAAAACTCTATCAAAGCTTAGAGAATCTAAGTGATACTTACATCCAATCTAATGTCGATAAGGATATTCTTCTTAAGCCAAAGTCTTCTGCCCTAGGACAATCTTCAAATCTTCTCTCATTGACTAATGATGATCATGATATCACATCTCATGAGCTCTACTCTTGTGGTAAAAAATCTAATAATTATTCTAGCGGACTTGGTTCTCATCGTTCAACCAAAAAATATTCTTGTCCTAACAAGTATGTAGCTGATGATCCAAAAGCCACTTGCCCTGATTGTGGAAGTTTGCTCAATAAGGTTCTGAATTTTGTGCCACCCCCTAATTCTACCGAAGTGGGATCATCATCATCATCATCTTCTAGGTCTAATGATGATGTAGGTATTGTGAAAGGATTGGTTACTTATATGATTATGGATGATCTTGAAGTGAAACCTATGTCTTCTATATCAAGCATTGCTTTACTTAACACTTTCAATGTTAAGGAGATTGGTGCTCTTCAGGAGAAGATTGTTTCGGTTGGTATCAATGAGGTTTGTGTTGAAACTCTTATTATAAAGTGTTATTGTTATTGTTGTATGTACTTTGTTTTTCTTTGGGGTTTTATTTATTATTTATTATTGTTGTTGTTGTTGTTTGTTTTGATATATATGAACAGGGTTTGAGATTGTTGAAGGCTTCCCTGTTGACTAAAACGGTTCTTACTCATGTGTTCTTGGGGAATTAGCTACATATAAGTCTTCAATGGGAAACTTATATATATCCATCATTATTGATGATCATATCTATTGAGTTTAATTAAGAGTTTTTATTTGTTGCTGTTTATGGAATGTTGGTGAAATGTAATTTATACATATGTTCTCTTTTCTTTTTGTATTTCTCCCTTAAGATATATTTTCGAATATTGCTAGTATTAGAATATTTCTAATTAAGGAAATAAAATAATATTATTGATTCTGATAAATGAATATTTTATATTCATTGAATCTGGACAGAATCAATTACGTAATATTCTATATATGGTCAGATTTCTATATTCATTACCTGATTTGATTTCCTGAATTAATTGTCAAAATATTCTGACAATTAATGTGGCACGTATATCGATGGAGTATCTCACCTATAAATATAGGGTCTCGGTCCCCGAGCTCCTCACTCATTCTGTTCATAACAGCAAATTCCATCTAAAGAGAGTTGAGAGAGCGAGGAAGCCCGATTACCCATGGTAGTCAATTTCCTTTGCAGATCAAAGCTTATGTGGGTTTGAAGCTCAAGATTCAATGGCTGGAGGTATTTCGATCCTTATTCATAGTGTATATATGTTTGATTTAATTCCGCATTTTATACATAAACATATATATTTCAGTTTATACATATAAATTGTCTTACAGTTGGTATCAGAGCGGTTTTTATCTCTGCCTTGATTTTAGTTTGAGTTTCATATATATATATATATACTCGTATATACAGTGTTTATATATATATATATTTAATTCAGTGTTGATATATATATATTTATTTTCGTTGGGGTATATATTTATATATTCATATTCATTCAATCCCAATTATATATATACATATATATTTTCATACATATATACTTGTTTATTCATTCAGTTCATATATATATATATATTCATATACATATATATATATATTTTCTTCATTTCATTACGTATATATGTTGTATATATATATATATTATTTATATATCTAAATGCTATATACAAATATATACATATATACATTTCATGTTTATATATATACATACAGTATTTTTATTTTTCTGTATATATATGTATATATATTTATATATATTGTATATGTATTAATACATTCATATATTAATATAGATTGTTTAAAGCATGAAAATCCACTTTGAAAAAACAAAGAAATCTCAAAATTATTTTTCAGAAAATTTTGGTGATTTTTAAAGTCTTTGTTTTATGTATTTTCGATGCATAAAATCTATATGAATGTCTTAATTTTTGCATTTAGATTCATTTGGAATTGATTTCATGATTTTTGGAAGTTTAAGGAAATTTTATCATTTCGATTTTTTTTTTATATATTTTTTATTTATTTGGAAATATAAATTATTCTCCTATTGTTAATTTAGTCAATAAATTACATTCATTAATTTCCATTTTTAATTTAATACATATATTTAGAATTAATATGTTATTTAGTATAACCTGAAAATGGAAATTTGTTTTAATATGGTAATTAATTACATGATTTATTTAGGCATGTAATAATTGTGCAATTTGTATAATTGTGCATTTAATTATTTATTACCAAATTTATGTAATTTATTGTTTAAATTAATAAAATTTGAAAAATCTGCCATTAAATATAGTCTTTAATTTTGCATTTAATTCATTCCATATAATTAATTGTACTAATTTGTATAATTACCTTATTTATACAAATTAATTATTAGTATAAATATTTAAGATATTATATGGTCATAAATGCATAATTAATTATATATTATGGAATTAAGCATTTAATTTATTATCATACAATAATTGTATTAATTTGTATTTATTTGGCAAATTTATGTTTAATGCAATTAATTTAGATTTGTATGATTTAATGCTATACATAAATTCCTTTTATAGTGCTAGATATATTTAGAAATATTCAAACATTAAGATAGGTTGAATATTTTATATAGCACATTAAGTTTCATAAAATTTCATAAAATATTCATAAAACTTCCTAAAATGAATAAAATATGAATAAAATGTAAGTAATTTTGTGGTTTGACATAAGAAAACATGAATTTGGGACAAATGCTCATATCTAGAACGGTTTTTAATGATCTTCGGACGACCACACTAGGAGCATTAATCTCAGTGATTGTCTACTATGTTAATAACGAAATTACTTTTAGGTAGAGCCCAATACCTAATGTCAAAGTGAAAATATAATTTTATATAATTAGGGAGTAGCCACAGCATCCTTATTTGTATAAAATTATATATTAATTAAAATTCACCTTAATGGACATAACTTGTAATTAATTATATAGGTATAATAATTTTACCCCACAGGGATTTTATTATATTTGTATAATTAATTAGGATAATATGTTAAATTAAATTCTCTTAATTTACCCCACAGGGAGTTATGGGGATTTAATTTAATAGTGTTATCACAAATTTAATAAAGATAGATAATAAACTTCATTTTCCTAAACTAATTGTTTAATTAAATCTATCATAAAGTTCATATAATTTTTATTAAATTTAAAATTTAGCCCACAGGCAATTTTGGATTTAATAAAATTTTAATCTTCAGTTTATACTTTGGTGTCAAGTGAACCACATAATTTTAAATAATTAGGGAGTAGCCACAACATCCTTAATTATATAAAATTATATACATTAAGTGGATTAAGATCACATAATGGACATGAATTATGTGAACATAATAATCTTACCCTACAGGGATTTTATTATATTTACATAATTAATATATTAAATTAAATTCTCTTAATTTATCCCACAGGGAATTATGTAGATTTAATTTTAATAATTTTATAATAAAGTATAAAATTTTGAAACATTTATAAATAATTAAGTGTTTCATATATTTCATTAAGATAGAAATATTAAACTTTAAGTTTTTCATAAATTGTGTAAATCTATCATAATCTACATCTAAATCTAATCTTATTAAATTAAAAATTTAGCCCACAGGCAATTTTTGTTTAATAAGATTTCATATTTAAGTATGTTTATTCATTGGTAAAAACATGATTCATTTAAACCTCAAAACTATATATGTAATTTTATTACATCACTATTCATAAATTTCTTCCATACCAGTAGAAATTTCCAAAAAATTTATTCTGATAACTTAATCTAAAATGTACAGTTTTTACTGTATAATTAAGAAAAATAAATCACACTTTATTATCACCAATAAATTTTAATTTATTGTGTATGAATTCATTCTAATATAGTTAATGTGATTATTAACACATAGTGGATTATTTTAGATTGTTATTCCACATTCATAAATTTCTTGCAAGGTTTACAAATAAACCTAAGAAAGTCAGTAACTGTGAGCAAATCTTATCCACAGACAAGATAAGTTCTCACATTTAGAAGTTTAAGGAACAAGCAATATAGTAGTGGCTTTGTTTTAAAATTGGCAAAGACCTTTATGTTCCAAGATTCTATTGAAACTTGATTTAGACACATTAAGAGGTCTTTACTACAAATGATGTCACTCATAAAGATATGCAAGTTCAATCTGACAATAAGAAATGTGTTATTAATAAAGAGTTCTTCTACATTATAGCACCAAAAATTATGGAACATATCTCCATAAATAGAATAAATGTTAGTAAATGGTGGGGATCTTCATTACACTAGATTTTACTAACTTTATTTAGAACTTGTGTGAATTTCATTAAGAATATGTATTCCAACAAGTCAAAATCGGTGCATACTAGAATTCTATCACATTAGAAATCATACAAGTCAATTAATTTTGAAGACATGGACTCAAATTTTGCATCTCTTTTTTAACGATTACTCACATAAATAATTTTTCTACAAAAGTATAGATTTATATGTTTCAAAGACATTTAAATCTTAAGTAGAGAAATGATGCATTTTGCATATTAAGATAGTGAGATCAAATATAAAATGGAGAATACTACATTAAAATTCGTGAGTATGGATAAACTCCCGTCTATTTGCAAAGTTTCTTTAAAAGCATGGGTTCATTGCCCGATACATATGCTTGGTACACCTAAATTATAGTGTGTATGATTTAAGAAACTAAGCATTTTTTGGACATGGGGTGGAGCCTACATAGCAAACTCCAATCTTTCCTAAATCTTTGTCTATTGATACTCAACAATGGGGTGTACATATCGAATCGTGTTCTAACCAAAGTTGTTTCTCAAACATATTTTGAGTTGTGATAAGGTTGAAAACCGACTTGATAACATGTACACATTTTATAAATACCCATATATAGTTAGAGTACAATTGTCAAAGAAAAGATCTGGGCCCTAAACCATAAATGAGCATATTTCATTTGAAAAGCTATAAGGTTTAAGGGTTACATATTTTATTATCCATCTCACAACACTAGAATTGTGGAATTAAGAATTGACTTGATCAGTGGGAGTGATCAATCTAGGAACCTAGTTTCCGAGAAAGATCATTCATATTTTCTCAAACTTCCACCTCAAGTGTTAGATTAATTATGATTCACAACAACCCTTAAGATTACTGGTTATTGAGAATTCATAACTAATCATTAATAATATACAAGTCATTGGTAAAATTCTAATAAGTTATGTTATTTAGTAATTGCTTACAATTTCTAAAATAACATGCTATTGAACCATTTGCTCTTTTAAGAGTTTGTTGGTCCATCCTTAAGATGACTTATTAGAACAGTAAGATCAATGTATTCTAGTGATCACATTTTGTACAATAAGAGTTCAACTACAATATTAATTTGAGACACAAATTAAATTATAGAATGATAAAGAATTGAAGTTGTAGTACAATATGCCATGAATGAAGAAATGAATATCTTAAATAGCAATAAAGTTTATCTTTAGTAAAGTTGCCTAATGGGGTGGAGAACATTAATTAAGCATAGGTTTTTCACCAATAATATTCATTAGGCAACATTGAGAAACATAAAGATATAAAAGAATATTCATTGCTAAGAAGTTCATTTTGAACTAAGAATCAATAACAAAGGAGATTTACATTCTCAATTGTTTTTATAAAAGATTCTATTATAGACCTTGGCATTTGTTGCTTGTTTTAATTCATTAATCAATTCCAAATAGTGAACTAGAGGAGAAGGTATATAGACTGCCATAAAGATTTTCCTCTAATAGTGGTGAACATATGCAAGCTTAAAGTGTCTACCTATAGATTAAAACAAACATCTCACAAATTGGTATTATATCATCTTTTCCTTTAGGTTTGAAAAGAGAATTATGGAAATAATTATATACCAGAAGGATAGTGGGAGTAATATTTGTTTTATACGTAGACAATATGTTACTTGCAAATGATGATAAAAGTTTTCTATATAAGTTAAAATAATTCATATCTCAAATTATTATTTTGAGATAAGGAATATAAATAATATATATAATTTTAATTAATTAGAGAGTAGCCACAGCATCTCTGATTAAATAAAATTATGTATTATTCATCTGATATAACTTTTATCTTTAAGTGTGATAAATATAACTCGAACCAGCATCTGAAAAATGATGTGGAGTGAGAATAAATTAAGAACATTCATTTGCTTCTATTTTAGAAGCCTAATGTATGCCTAAGAGTCTGAATAAGACTTTGCATTACATTTGTTTCAGGATCGTTAAGTAGTATCAGAATAACTAAAGTTAAGACCACTTTATTTTTCATACAAAGTGATGAGGTATCTTTAAAATACTAAAAATTATATTCATACATATTTTAAGATGAATTGACCATCTGGAAATATAGTTAACCAATTAGATTCTAACATACTTTACTGGTTGTATTGATTCAGGTAAATCAATATTTTATTACGTCCTTAAGATTACCAGTAAGTTATATTGTAGAGAATCTTGATTGTTATTTCCACTATAGAAGTCAGATTCAATTATTGTTTTGAGGATACATCTCGTATGATGTATTATAGAGTTTCATAGTAGGCCTAGAGTTCAGAATTACAGTTTCATTAGGCCATTAAGAAAATTTTGCGATAAATTCAGCTACAATATTTATGGCTAATAACTCTAAGAGTACTGGTCGAAGCTAGCATATCGACATTAAGTATTTAGCCATAAAAAAAGGCGTGATAAGTGGTCATTAATCACGCAAACTGAATTGGGTGATCGCATAGATCCTTGACTAAAGGCATGCCGCAACACAAATTCAAGGATCATAAAGTAAATATGGGATTCAGTTAACCCATATGCAGTTTTTTTATTTGTACAACCAAAAATTATTTAATGAAACTCTAATTTCGATATTTTCTCATATTTATGTGCACCTTAATTTCATCTGAGAAAATTATCGTAAGAGGACCTGAATAAACATAAGGGTTAGGGTTTATTCACTTAAGTACATTGCCACATAAAGTACATTGTTATATAATAAATATATCGTAATACATGGAAGATAATACTCGACTTATAATGAGGACATGTCGCTATGATTCGTATGTTTATTATATAATGAGGAACGTTTGGGTTTGAATGTTTTAGTTTAAATGCTGACCAAGTGGGAGAATATTAGAATATTTCTAATTAAGGAAATAAAATAATATTATTGATTCTGATAAATGAATATTTTATATTCATTGAATACGACGAATCAATTACGTAATATTCTATATATGGTCGATTTCTATATTCATTACCCGATTTGATTTCTGAATTAATTGTCAAAATATTCGACAATTAATGTGGCACGAATCGATGGAGTATCTCACCTATAAATATAGGGTCTCGGTCCCCGAGCTCCTCACTCATTACGTTCATAACAAAGAAATTCCATCTAAAGAGAGTTGAGAGAGCGAGGAAGCCCGATTACCCATGGTAGTCAATTTCCTTTGCAGATCAAAGCTTATGTGGGTTTGAAGCTCAAGATTCAATGGCTGGAGGTATTTCGATCCTTATTCATAGTGTATATATGTTTGATTTAATTCCGCATTTTATACATAAACATATATATTTCAGTTTATACATATAAATTGTCTTACAGCTAGGGCTTTTCAATGTTATGAAAAATGTTCTAATCGATGCTTTTATAAGATTATCTGAAATTAAGTTTTGCAATATATATCTAGAAACCTGTTTTTTTATTAATTTTTTTTTATAAATTGTCACAACCCGGGTTCTATATAGTCCGTGAAAGATATGTAATATTTGTAAATATTTGATTAAATATCACATTCTGAGTACTCTTGTTAAAAAATAAAGCTTATAAGTGATTTTTTGATTTAATTAATAAAATTACATATTTAAAATTAAAGTAAGATCCAACAAAAAAATGTAATGTTATTAAATTAGTGGATGCATCCACATGACTATATTAAATTTTCCTTCTCAGCTTTTCCTTTCCTCACAAACTAGGGCTGCACATGGATCGGGTTTTTGGATTTTCGGGTCTTCGGGGTTCGGGTCTTGGAAATGCACAACCGAACTCGGTTTTCGGGTGTTCGGATGTGTCGGGTATCGGGTCGGGCTCTTCGAGTTTGGCATAGTCGGGTTCGGGTCCTATTGGGCTGAGCTCGAATGTGTAATTTCTGGGTTGAAATGAAATTTAATTTTTTAAAATACAATTTTTTTTTATTTTTAACATTGTTTTGACCTTTCTTTTATAATTAATATTTTTTGGTGTGGGTGAGTTGGACTAGTCGAGCCAATCAATTGGTGTGGGTGACTGAAATGAATGCAAATAGTGAATAGTGAATACAAATAGTCAACTCAACTGGTGTGGTTGAGTCTGTCACTGAAGTGAATAGTGAATACGAATAGGCAGCAGGCCGAGAGCTTTTGTTTGAAATTGAAAATAATTAAAATAACATTTACTACAGAAAAAGAATACTAATAGGCATTATAAGACTTTTATCATAATTAATACCAATAGTATTTATTGCAGAAGAAGAATATGAATAGGTATTTACAAAAAAGTTTTATGATATTAAATTAGTAATTAATTATTTAAAGTATTGATTTTTTAATAAAAAAAAATATTTTAATATTTTGGGTTACGGGTTATAATCCGACCAGAAAAAAAATCAATTAAGCTGACCCGAACCTGTTTATAGTCTTTTTCGGGTTGAACCCGACCCGACTATATGGGTTTTTAGGTGGTCGGTTTTTTTGGCAGCGGGTCGGGGCGGGTGGTCGGGTTTGCGGGTCTAAATGTGCAGCCCTATCACAAACCACCTCTCTTTTTTATCGTTCTTCTTTCTTTATCTCTCTTCAAAGAACTACCATAACCACCATTACAACCCAAGCTTTGATGACCTATTTTCGTTCACCGTCCAATCACATGCGCTAGAGCAGTGTGGAGACTAGAGATACTTATGGCGACACTACAAAAAATCTTACTTTTAGTTACAACAAAACTTGTGACTAAAACTAAAAAAATTGTGATTATAATTATAAATTATCATTTTTACGTTATGACTAAAATGTTCGTTGCTAAAAGTATTAGTCACAAAAATCACAATTTGTTGTGACTATATGTGAGTCACAATACTTATTGTGACTAAAATTAAATTAGTGACAACTTGTATCTAAATACTATGTTTTAGTCACAAGTAATTTTTTGTTGTGACTAAAAGTCATATTTAGTCACAAAAAATTTATGTTGTGACTAAAAATTTGTCACAAAAAATAGTTTTTATTGTAATGCGACCCTACACCTCAAGTGGCGTCGCCTCAAATGCTGTTGTTAGGCCCTCTTAAAATCTCATTTAGGGGTGGGCATCATCCAATCCAATCCAATTGAACCGAACCGATCCAATCCAATCCTATTACAAAAAGTTGGATATCCAATTACAATTGGATTGGATTGGATGCTAAAAGTTGGATTCTAATTGGATTAGATCGGTCATTGGATGTCAATTTCAAAATCCAATTAAAAACCGATCCAATCCAATTACATTTATATTAAAAAATTATTTATATAATAAAAAATATGATAAATATTTATTATATTTTTATTAGATTTTTTTTTGTATGTTGAATTTGTAACACTTGATTGTTTAGTGTATTTATTTTCATGATGTTTTGTTCTATTTTATTACTTAGAAATGTTGTTGTTTTAATTATTTAAAACTTTTAGTTACAATATACTTGTAAAAATAGTATATTTATGAAGTATTAAACTTAAATAAAAAGTGATACTTAGTTTTTTTACGTATTTTTCTTTATTTTTTTAAGCTAATATTGAAATTTAGGTGTGTAATTGGATATCCAATTAAAAAACCGATCCAATCCAATTAGTAATTGGATTGGATTTTAAGGTCTAATTAGATTGGATCGGATGACGATTTTCCAAATACAATTACTAATTGGATTGAATCGGATGGGGAAAAAAAGGTTGGATTGGATCAGATGCCCACCCCTAATCTCATCCTACATGTAAAGACCGCTTAGTTTAATTTGGAAATTAGCAGCTAATTAAGAATTAATTATGAAAATTATTTATAGATATTTAAATAATTATTTATGATGTTATATTTGAATTTTGAATGCATTTTTATGTCATATAGTGAAATTTCATAATTTTGCATTTTCGGTGCCCGACAACATGGAACGCGGTGTATGGCTCAGTAGAATCGCAATTTAGTATTTTTAGTATATTGGGGCAGTTTATTTAGACATTGGGAATGTCGGGATTGGTCGGGAATTTAGAAATTCCCAAGAATACCCTTAAGTGCTTTTTAACCCTTTTAGTGTGGGAGGGGCCAAATGGTCATTTTGCTCCATAATCTTTTGTCCTTTAGTGGACTTAGTAGTAGGTGATTATTTGGTTTATTATTTGTTGTGTTGGCTGAAATGAGTAAATGAAACCATTTTTATTTTCATTTTACAAAATTGGAAAAAAAATCAAGAAAAGCAAAAATCTTTTTTCTCTCAAACTACCTCTATTTCGGCCCCTTTTTGAGCAGCAAGAATCTTGGTGTTTCTTTGGTATTTCAAGCAGATTTTGAGTACAATTCAAGCTCTAGGTATAGCTCTTACTCTTTCCCTCTTTAGTTTCTTGAAAATCAAGTAAGAAAATGGTTGCATGCTTAGTTTTTGATGTTGTGCTTGTTGCTATGTGTTGTTGTTGTTTTCAGTAGTTTTGATGGATTTATTTGAGTGAATTCATGCTAGTTTTATTGTTAGTTCTTGGGTTTTAGCCTTGTGTAGAGATTTTAAACTCAAAACTATGATTTTTATGGTAAAATGAGGAATTGGTTGCTGTGATTTATAATTGTGCTTGAGTTTGGTTTCTGGGGTTATAATATGGTTGTTTATGGTGAATTAAAGTAGGTTTGATGCATGTTTATTAGATTTAACCAAGTTTGAGTTTTGAACTCAAAGCTTGGAGCTTTAATGGTAGTTTGTGTATTTTCGCATGAAGCTTTGTTTTGTTGCTTTAGAAATGTTTATTACGGTCTAATTAGCAGGTTTGGAAAGTTTGGTTGAGTTTGAAAGCATTTTGGTTGGGGATTTGATTTTTGTAGAATTTCTGGGTAAAACCGGCTAACCGGTTTTACACTGCCTGTAAAACCGGTTACCCGGATTTTGCAGCAGGGTGTGAAAACTGGTTTTTCTCAACTTGTCGTTTCGTGCTAGTTTCAGGTTTTCAGGCACTTTGTTCCCTGCTAGTTTGTGGTATTTTTGTATTAAGTTGCAGTAGGTGGTTTTAAAACCTTTGTCCCGGTTGTGATTTAGTGAGTCACTTAAGTGTTGTGATTGTTATGGTTTAGGAGCCTGTAAATCGCCGTGCAGTTCGTTCCACTCAGGTTGACCGGCACACCTGAATTCAGAATTGAGGTAAGATTAGTATAACAGTATGCATATGTATTGACATGTTTAGCGTGCATGTTAGGAAGCCTGTTAGATTACATTTGATATGTATGTTGGCTTTGTACCATTCGACAGTATCACATCGGTAAAGCTAGAGTATGACTAGCAGCTGGAGTATGACCACTGTACCGAGTATAGGCTGATATTATGGTCGATGGTACTGTACTGTTTGACTGTATCACATCGGTAAGGCTAGAGTATGACTAGCAGCTGGAGTATGACCAGTGTACCGAGTATATGCTGATACTGTAACACATCGGTAAGGCTAGAGTATGACTAGTAGCTGGAGTATGACCAGTGTGCCGAGTATAGGCTGTTACTCTGTCAAAATTACCGTCATACGAACGTTCGGGACTCAGTATCGTGTGGGACACGGGAATTAGGGTTGTGGTCAGGGGTATGGGCGTCTGATCATAACCCGGGATTTATGTATGTTTATGATTTATGCTTTTCTTACTGAGTCTGTCGACTCACAGTGCTATGTTTATGTGTAGGTAAGGGCAAGGCCAAAGTTGAGGAACCGTGAGGACGAGCCGATGAAGATTGTACATGTCGGGGCGGTTAGACCTAGAGCGTACGATCCTCAAAACAACAACACTTTCGTAGTTAGTCGCTGGGCGACAAGTATTTTGTAATAGACAATGAACTTTTGTAAAGTATTTTGTAATCAGGATCCCGAATATTTTGTATATAATATATAAGTTTTAATTAAAAAGCAAAATTTTAATTAATCACGTTTTCCATAAACCTCGTTGATTAGCAACGAGCTGCACAGTACGTTTAAAAATCACGTAACACGCCTAGTCTAGTTACGGTGTTACACTACACATCTTAAAAAATTGTGAAATTTCACAAACTGGAAGCTAAGACTGTTGTCTACCACTTTTCTATTGGTCACGTTGAGAAAAAAATGTAATTTTAAGGCATTAACAAATATTTTGATCAAAAAAGTAAAAATTTTACTTTTTTGATACTGGTATTCCTTTGTGAAATATGATTCAAACCAATCTAAGAATATTTTTTCCCACAAGTTGCAATGAATTCGTATTACTAAGATCTGAATATGTGTATAAATTTCGTTTAAATTTGGTTAAAATACCCCCTAATTAAAAATTGAAAATGTCATTCTTTTTAGGGTATATTTTGTCAAATATTTTCTTACTCTTCTACTCTTCATTATTCTTTTAAAATCTCACCTATGCATCTCGAAAAATAGTTAAATTTCACAGGGAGAAAGCTAAGACCACTGTCCATCACTTTTCTATTGGTCACGTAGAGAAAACTTAGTTTTCAAGCACCAACAATCATTTTATCGAAATAATGAAAGTCTTACTTTTCTCATAGTGATAACCTTTGGTGAAATGTGGCTCGGACTCATATCCGAATATTTTCTCCACTAGTCACAATGAATTCGTACTACTAAGACGTGGATATGTATAAATGTTTTCGCGTAAAATTTGGTGAAAATGACCTCGTAATTCAAAAATTAAAAATGTTCTTCTTTTCAGAGTAAATTTTAAAAAGTTTTTTCATTACTCTTAAACTCGTTAGTGTTCTCTAAAAATCTCACCCTACACATCTCGAAAATCGTAAAATTTCACAAGTAGGAAGCCAAGACCGTTGTCCATATATTTCTATTGGTGACGTTGAGAGAAAATGTAGTTTTCAAGCATTAAAAATTATTTTAATCAAAATAGTGAAAATCTCACTTTTCTAGTAGTGGTACCCTTTTGTGAAATATGGCACTGAGTCATCTCAGAATATTTTTTTTCCACTAGTCATAATGAATTAGTACTACTAAGACGTGAATATGAAGATTGGTTTTATATTAAATTTAGTTAATATTTCCCCTTAATTTAAAAATTGAAAATGTTTTCTTTTCAGGTAAATTTTTATAAGTTTTTTCCTTACTCATAGACTCGTTAATGTTCTCTTAAAATCTTACCCTACATATCTAAGAACATTGTGAAATTTCATAGCAACAAAGCCAAGACACTTGTCCATCACTTTTCTATTTGACACGTTAAGAGGAAACTTAATTTTTAAACACTAACAATCATTTTTATCGAAATAGTTAAAATCTCACATTTCTTATAGTGGTACCCCTTTGTGAAATGTGGTCCAAACCCATCTCAGAATATTATTCTTCACTAGTCACAATGAATTTTTATTACTAAGACATGATTATGAATATAGGTTTCACGCTAAATTTGGTTAAAATGATCCCTTAATTAAAAAATTGAAAAAGTTCTTCTTTTGAGGGTAAATTTAAACAAGTTTTTTCCTTACACTTATACTTGCTAATGTTCTCTTAAAATCTCACCCTAGACATCTCAAAAATCATGAAATTTCATAGGGAGGAGGCCAAGACTATTTTCAATCAATTTTCTATTGGTCACGTTGAGAGAAAATGTATTTGTCAAGCATTAAAATCATTTTAATAGAAATAGTGAAAATCTCACTCTTACCCCTTTGTAAAATGTGGCCCTTGACCTATCTCGGAATATATTTCTCCATTAACCACAATAAATTCGTACTAATAAGATTTGAATATGAAGAATGTTTTCGCGTTAAATTTAGTTAAAATGACCCCTTAATTTAAAAATTAAAAATGTTCTTCTTTTCAGGATAAATTTTAACAAATTTTTTCCTCACTCGTACACTCATTAGTGTTCTCTTAAAATCTCACCCTTCAAATCTCAAAAAATCGTGAAATTTCACAGAGAGGAAGTCAAGACCGTTGTCCATTCTATTGGTTATGTTAGGAAAAAATATAGTTTTCAAGCACTAACAATCATTTTAATCAAAATAGTAAAAATTTTACTTTTTTGTTAGTGATACCCCTTTGTGAAATATCGCCAAGACCCATCTCAAAATATTTTTTCCACTAGTAAAAATAAATTTATTCTACTAAGACGTGAATATGTATATAGGTTTTGCATTTAATTTAGTTAAAATGTTGACTTAAAATCTCATCCTACACATGTCAAAAAATTGTAAAATTTCACAAAGAGAAAGCCAAGACTGTTGTCCATCACTATTCTATTAGTCACATTGGGAAAAAATCTAGTTTTGAAGTACTAACAATCATTTTATAATCAAAATAGTGAAAATCTCACTTTTTCTGTACTGGTACCACTTTGTGTGAAATGTGTTCTGGACCCATCTCAAAATATTTTTTTCTCACTAGTCACAATGAATTTTAAAAGGGTTACCACTATCAGAAAAGTAAGATTTTCATATTAAAAAGATTGTTAGTGCTTGAAACTGCATTTTCTCTCAATGGGTTCGGGCCACAATTCACACAAAGGGGTACCAAATATCATAAAATTAAGATTTTTACTATCTCGATTAAAACGATTGTTAGTGATTAAAAACTACATTTTCTCTCAATTTGACCAATAGAAAAGTGATGGACATGGCAGTCTTGGTTTCCTCCTAGTAAAATTTCATGATTTTTGAGATGTGTAGAGTGGGATACTAAGAGAACACTAATGAGTGTAAGACTAAGGATAATACTTGTTAAAATTTATCCTGAAACGAAGAACATTATAAAATTTTGAATTGGGGGTTAATTTTAACCAAATTTAACGCAAACCAATCTTCATATACACGTCTTAGTAGTACGAATTGATTGTAATAAGTGGGAAAAAATATTTCGAGATGGATCCGGGCCACATTTCACTGAGGGGGTACCACTATCAGAAAAGTGAGATTTTCACTATTTCGATGAAAATGATTGTAATACATTTTCTCTCAACGTGACTAGCAAAAAAGTGATGGACAATGGTCTTTGCTTCCTTCTTGTGAAATTTCACGATTTTTTAATATGTGTAGGGTGAGATTTTAAGAGAATACTAACGAGTGTAAGAGTAAGGAAAAAACTTGTTAAAGTTTATCTTAAAACGAAGAACGTTTCTAAGTTTTTAATTAGAGGCATTTTTGACAAAATTTAACGTACGTGAAGCCATTCTTCATATTCACGTCTTAGTAGTATGAATTTATTGTGACTAATTGTTGGGTTTTATGCCCTAAATAAAACACATTTCAATATAATCAGATTTACTTATTAATAAAGATCAGAAATGACATTTTATGTTGCATGGTTCACATGATTTATTTCATGATTATATATATAATGTATAAATTCTATATAAGTCCAGAACATATGAATTTGTTAATGATTATAGTGTTGTCAACACAGTGGAATATAATCTTAATTATATGTTCGAAAGTTTATTCCCTGATTTTTCAGAACACTGGATTTAGACTGACATGGTATAATCAGCGATAGGTATTCTTACACCTTGGATAAGTGTTATGTCCTTTCCAGGACATTGGCAAAGTTTACCAGTATCGGATGTATGGAGTATACATCGGAAGGGACCGATATTGAACTTTGATTAGATATATTAAAATTCACCGTAATATCTATTCAATTCAATATCACCCGTTGATCCTAGACCAAATGATCTTAATCCTGATATGTTTAGGTTCGATCTGAAGAGTATTATACATGTCCTTTGATTTGTTAGTTAAGCCTACTTTTGGGTCAGGGTGATACGTACATTTTGGGAACATGATAGTATAATTGAGTGTGAGCGCTAACATAAATATGGAGTCTATAACTTCTATATGAATTTGGAAGTGAAACGATGATATCCTTCGAGCTTGCCTAAACAGAGATAAATGGTGGAGATCTCATTTCACTTCTCTGAAATATCATTTATACGGAGTTAAGTGTTTTAAGGATAAAATACATTGAAGGTGTAACGGTATTTTAGTCCATATTCAATGTAGATCATCTATTAGAGGGTCATTGATCGAATTAAGATTATAACAATAGATAACTAATAGCGTATCTATATCGTGGAACATATAGACCGTTCTATATGACTGAGAGTGCAATTCCAAGTTCTAAGTGTGGATTCAATAAGGAATTAATAAGTTAGGAAATTTACTTGGTAAATTCGGTTCGACTTATTGGAAGCTCGGTTTATATAGGCCCATGGTCCCCATACTAGTTGAGACGATACTGCTTGTAAGACTCACTTAATTGATTTTGATTAATCAATTATAATTCTAAAGTTAGACTATTTCTAGTTTATGAATTTTCACTAAGCAATGGCGAAATTGTAAAGAAAAGAGATTCTAGGTTTAGTTATTAAGTAAGAGACTTTATATGTCTAATTAATAAATATATTAAATGATAATATTATTTAATAATTAATTTTTAGTTATTAAATAATTAGAATTGACATTTAAATGGGTGAATTTGAAAATTGGTGTTTTTGAGAAAATGAGATGTCGAAATGATAAAACAACAAAATTGCATAAGTGAGGCCTATTATCCAAAGCCCGTGGCCGGCCACTCTTATAGGCTTTATCATTTATTTTTTTCATTATTTTAATGCCAAATAATTCTAACTTAAACCTAGGTGGTTACATATAAATAGATAGTGATGACTCTCATTCACACTTAACTATGTCAGATGAAAACTGAGCCTCTTTCTATTTACCCTAGCCTCCACTTCTTCTCTCTTCTTTTCTTCTTCAATTTCGAAATCTTTGAGTGATAGAGTAGTGCCCACATACATCAAGTGGTATCTCAATCATAGTGTGTAAGACTGTAGGAGATTCCAAACAACAAGAAGGAAAATCAGCATCAAAGGAAGGAGAGAAAGAGATCCAGGTTCAGATCTTGATGATGCTCTGCTACAGAAAGGAATCAAGGGATAGAGATCTGAACGGAAGGAGTCATTATATTCCGCTGCAACCCAATGTAAGGTTTCCTAAACTTTATATGTGTTTATTTCATTGTTTTAGAATTCATATTAGGATGTTAATGAAACATACATGGTAGTAAATCTAGATCCTTGTAAAATATTTCCAACAACTAGCCTCAGAGCCATGGTAATGATTTTCTTCATGAAATATAAATTAAAACGATGATTTATGTTGATTTGGATGGTTTCATGTGGTTTATGTGCTTAATTGATGATAGTTTAGAAATTGCAACATATGTTACTGAAATATTTGTTATTTCGATCTGCAATTATTTTTTCTGGAAAGTAGACAAAAAATAATAAATTTAGGCTTTTATAAAATCTAATTTGGATTTTTTATGAATTAGTTATGATTTTTTGAAGTTGAATGAAAATATCTGAAATCGGGTTGCACACACGAAGGGAATTCTCGGCATTTCCACGCGGTTTCAGACAGCTTGACCGAGGAAACTCAGACACGGGCTGTCTGAAGACGCGTCCCGCTGAGCTCCCTCGGTCAAGAAGGATGCATGCAGCCTCGTGGCTCGGCCGTCCCCTTGATTCCGCGCGCGCAGGGGTATGCAATGCATACCCCTGTGCACCAATTTTATTTTCTTCATATCTTTTGATTCAAAAATCGTTTTTCATTGAAACAAAAGCCAATTTTTAGTAGAATTTTGTGTAGAATCTGAATTTTCAATCAAAAATCTAATTGTCAGAATAAAATTAATTTTATTAATTTTTTTTAATTAATTAAAATTTGTTTCTGATATTAGTAAACTTTGAATTTTGAAAATTTGATTTCTCACAAAGGAGCCTTATGGTTGTTTTTAAAATTTTAGATTATTTTATTTATTTTAATTATAAGATCAGATATTATTTTTTTTTATTAAATTTGAATGATCTTACTTTGATATTAAAATATTATCTTTTAAAATAATCTTGTTCAAATTTCAAAGTTTGCTAACCATATCATTTTTGTTCAAATTTGTTATTTTTTGAAATATATTTTATTAATTAAAATTATAAGATTAGAAATATGTTAGGTTTAACATTTTATCTTATTAGATATTTTTTTTATTAAAATTATATTTTCGCAAAAAATAACATGAAATTTGAAAAATTGGTTAGTTTAGTTTGAATATATATTTTAGGGTTTCAAATCTTAAATTTTTCAAACTTATCATTTTATTTTTTTTTTAATATTCTAACCATATAAATATCGTATTTTTCAATTAGTTTATTTATGTAATATTTATATTTTTTAAATTATAAGACTTAGAATATAATAATGAAATGTCTAAATTTAAAATTCAAGATATTTTATTATATTATCTTATTAGAAATTTTAAATAAATTTAAATTTTGAATAAACTTGATATTTAAAAAATTGGTTAGATATTTTTTATTTTTTGTTAGAATTTAAGAAATTTAGGAGTTTGTTGAATTTTGTTTTTTTTTTTTTCAAATATTCTCTAACAACCTAAATTTGAATTCTAGTTAAGATATTTATTTTAAAATTTAATTTTATTTTAAATTTTAAAATTGAGATATTTTAGCTTACTTTCCAGATATTCCAGATGAGTTATTTGTTTGTATTGTTTGATTATATTATTATGTATTCAATTTTTTTTTTTAAACCTATTATTTATTTGATCTAAATTGCTATGATTAACTTGTTGACAGATCTAATGATTTGATTTTAATCATAGTCCAATTGTCAATAGATCTTATAAATAATTTGTAACAGGTAATTTTTGCTAATTCTTTCATCTGTGTAAACCTAGTAACATGATAGGGCCCATCCAAATCATTTGACCTGTGTGAGCCTTTATGTTTGCTATTGGGCTTAGATGCATATAGGAAGCCCATTAAAGTTTTACTAAGTAAATGGACTAGGTTGCTAAAATAAATTTTGACATAAGTAAATTTATTTAGGCCCAATTAGATTTGGGCTTATTCAATGAATAACAATTGTTTATTTAAAGGTTAAATTCCTCTCTTTTGGGCCTTGTGTGTGAGAGTTGGGGGCCAATAGAAGTGGGTACAACATACTGAACGCAGATCCCCCTCACATGAACTACCCCAATTGTGAAGGCCCATTTGCCTTATTTAAATAATTGTATTAGGTTAATTATATTAGTCTAACCTAATTAAAGTTGAATTAGCAACATAATTAACTTTTATAATATATGAAATTTAATTTTTCATTTAATATTTTAAAGTTAATTTTAGAAAAACACTTAGTTAATGATATATATTCTAGATAATTATTTCTAGAACTAGTTATTTTTTCTAATATTTAATTAGGAAAATATCATAGATTGTGAAATTAATTGTTTAATAATTAATTTTGGTACAATCTAAGTTAAGTATATTTTTTCTAGTGTTAAACTAGAATTAATAATTAAGTCTCCTCTATACTTAATTATTTATTTCTTGAATTTAATACATTTAATTAAATTGAAAATTTAAATATTTAAGTTGATTTTCATCATGATACTTAAATATTATTATTTTCATGTTATTTAATTAAAATTGAAAATTATTTTATGTTTGAAATCTTATTTCAGAATAACTTAAATTTGAATAATTTTCAAAATATATTTTATTTTATTTTATTAATCTTTTTTCCACAATTTTGAAATTGCATTTCTTAAATGCAGAAATTTTGAATTTTATTTGAAAAATAGATTAAAGTTGAAAATTATTTATTTTAATTTTAGACCAACTTAAATCAATGATTTTTTTTCATTTAATGATTAATAAATAAACTACAATATATTATAATTAGAAATTGAATTAATTAGTCAATGAAAGTCTAGATAGATATTATCTGTTTTGCTTGAAGTATTTTTCTAGTGTATTTAATTAAATAGAAAATTAATATTTAAGTTGATTTTCATCATGATACTTAAATATTTGAAATTTTTCTTTAATATTTAATTAAATAGGAAAATTATATTTTTTTGTTGTAAATTAATTTTTATTAATTAATTTTGGGCCAACATAAAATTAGAATAATTTTTCCAGAATTTATTTTTATTTTATTTTAACAAGCAATTTCGAAAATTGTATTCTTAAATACTTTAATTTTTTGAAATGCAATATATATTTATAGAAAATTAAATTTGAGTTGTAAATTAATTTAAATTAATTTTGAAACAACTTAAATTGAATAATTTTTCTAAATTTTTATTGGAAATTATTACTAAGATGGAAATAATTCATGTTATTTTCATATCCATCTAAGTATAATTTATAAATATATCAGTTAAATAAATATATATATTTAAAATAAATATTAGAAGAAAATACATTTTTTTTTTTAAAAAAAGGAGCTTTATTATTATTAGGACATTCGATCTCCATTGTTGGTCTTACAATAATTAAATATTTTCAATATAACCTCGAGACGCTAGACTTCGTCCCCCTTATGGATGGTTATTCGTTGAACGCATTTAACACCGTAAGATCTCATTTGATAAGTGTTTTGTAAGTTTTCGTCTCTATTAGACTCTCCCCTACGGTGACTACTTAGAGATAAACTTATAAAACATGAAACAATGGTGGAAGCTCATAAAATGAGAATAACCTTGACTCTCCCCTACCGGGACAACGTTAGATTCTTATTTTAATCGAATAAAAGGTTGCTAGAATGGTTTGCATTTTAGATGAGCTGACAACTCTATTCAATGAATGTTACTTTGACTCTCGCCTACCGGGACACTATATCAGTTTGTTGGAAACCTTAGAAATTATTTAGGATTGTATGTTTTAGTATTTTCACTTGTCATTCCTACTTGCTATGTGTTTAATAATTTTTGAATTGTGTATGAATTTATATTGAACCATGTTATTTTCTGTTATTAAATTGTAGTTTAATTTCATATCTTCATTGTTGGTCTAACTTGGTTTGTTGTTCTAATGGGACAAATCCCTAATGGATTGTCAACATTAGACAAACATAATTGTGTTAGATCTCGAAAGATAAATATTGTAAATGCAACATCTAGCTGTTCATCAATTGATGACACCTTAGACTAGTATTTACAATATGAAACAAGAAGATTGTATAAATAAGATTACTTTGACTCTCGAAGAAAAGTTGAATTCTTATTTAAAGACGAAATTATCCTAATTCCTCTTAGCTTATTCATTTCGAATTAGCTCAATAACATATCATTGGATGAATGGTCTATAAATCATTTCATGTCATTATATTTTCTCTTAAGAAATTAAATGACACATATGATTATATTCCTGAAATTCTATCCCAAAATGATATAAATCCTCAATCTTAGAAATATCCTGCTTGTATGGCAAATCAATCTTAGAGTTAGATTAGTAGTGGTGGTCCAAGAAAGAATTACTCATGTATATTTGGTATAAATTTAAGTCTTTGACTTTAAATTTTAGATTCCAAATAATTTTTTTTTAATACAATACAGTTTCACTTTCACAAGTGTTTAATAACCATTTTCTATCAATGGATTCAAACTGTATGGAATATGAGTTTAGTATTCTGTGACCAGGATCCTCTTGCACTATTCTAAGAACTCTTTGATGTAACTAAACCTAAGTCATCAAAAGACTACAACCACATATTTTTTAAATCTATGGCATTTGTATCTTGTTCATAGTGGTTTTGACAAGATCAATCTCTGCAAAGAGTTAATATGCCTATATCCACTGAAAATAAGTTCATCTCATTCGTAGATGGATGTACATTCAGGGGTGGATATGAGTTTTTCGTTGGATTCTTAAAACGATCACTCTAGATTTTACCTTATGCAAAGAAATTTGAAATATTTGAAAATTTTCATGAATTTGTAGCAATGGTGAAGACCATTAAGGTAAGTGGTTAAAGATCCTGCGAACTGATAGGGGTGGAGAAATAGTTAGTAGATATGCAATTCAAAGATCATTAAATTGATTTTTGAATTTTATTCAAACTTACCTCCCCAGAAATTTCGTTTTACATATTGATGATTAGTTACTAGTCGTTGCCTAAGTCCTTCTATGGTAATACAAATTTCAGAATGACGCATTGGTTGGGTACTTAGTGTAAACCATTACTAGATTCATGGATTACCTAATCGAAATCTTAAGAAAAGCTAGAACTGTTAACCATGGTTTACAGGTTTGTTAGCTATTCTAAGTGATTAGGGGTGGACCATCCCATAGTCATTAGATAAGAAAGTGTTTGTTTAAACAAATACTAATTTTCTAAGAAAATGACTAAGTCTGAAAATAAAGTAGCAAATAAAGGAGATATTTTTTTCTTGATTCCAAAAGTGTTCTATCATCTTATTCTACATATGATGATCCCACTGCCTCTGTTGTCTTGACACAACCAAAGAGGTCAATACCATTTAGTTTTCTTAGACATAATTCATGGTACCTTGTCGTAGTGGGAGAGTTTCAAGGAACTTCACTTCTTATGACTTGGAAGACACTAGTGATTAAAATCCATTGTGAGTTTAAACAAGTAATGGATTGTAAGATAAGAAACTAAGAAGAAAAGCCAATATAACTATGGTTTGATCCATTCACATATAATAACCTAAAGTTTTTTATTACAAGGACATAAAAGGAAATTTTCGTTAATAAGTCTATTCAATGGACTTAACAAAACTTCCTGTTCCTAGTATTATAGGTTTGAGTTTATCTAAACCTATGGCTTGTGGTACACCTGGTAATTACTTACTCTAATGCAAGCAACTTACTTTAGTAAGATGATGTAGCATTTTCTTTCTAATGGCAATCTATAGAAGCTTATCGACTTCTAGGCATAGATTTTATTTATCTAAGGAAAAGTCTCAACTATTCCAGAAAAGATAAAGCCATGAAAGAATTTCTTATATCAACAGTGAGAGGTCTCAGATATGCTTTAGTATGCCTTAGACAAGACACCTGCTGTTGAGTGGGAGTAATGAGTAGGTATCAGATTAATCCAGGAGAAGAACATTGGAAGACAATCAAGTAAATCCTAAGATTAAGAAGAGGAACTATATGTTAGTCGATAAGGGTGAGTTTAAAACTCTTAGACTACACCACATCAGATTTCGAGACTTGCCTTTGTGCTAGAAAGTCTACTGATAAGATGGTGATTACTCTTGAGGTGGAGTAGTGACTTTGGAGAAGTGTAAAAACCTATCTGAAGTCTCTTGGTCTACCAGAGAGAGACTGAATGTTAAAGTTGCAAGAAAGGTACTTATTCAGTCTAAGGAAACTTCTATACATTTGTGGCACCGTTCCAACTTGTCTTAACTACTAGTGTTATTTCCTGATTAACCAAAAAGTAGTTGTCAAAAGTATAGAATTCAGTATCCCAAGAGAGTAGACATATAGAGAGGAATTTCACAATATCAAGGATTTTGTGACTAAGGAAGAGTAATGGTGGAGAAAACGTTATGGTTAATTCAACTTGTCAGATCCTATTACGAGGAGTATACTACTACTCCACTTGATTTGTATATCAAGGTGTTGAGATTATTTGAAATGCACATTTTGTTTTATATTAGTGCAAGTGGGAGTTTGTTGGGTTTTGTGCCCTAAATAAAACTCATTTCAATATAATCAAATTTACTTATTAATAAAGATCAGAAATAACATTTTATGTTGCATGGTTCACATGATTTATTTCATGATTATATATATAATGTATAAATTCTATTTAAGTTTAGAACATATGAATTTGTTAATGATTATAGTGTTGTCAACACGGTGGAATATAATCTTAATTATATGTTTGAAAGTTTATTCCCTGATTTGTCAAAACACTGAATTTAGACTGGCATGGTATAATCAGCGATAGGTATTCTTACACCTTGGATAAGTGTTATGTCCTTTCCAGGGCATTGGCAAAGTTTACCAGTATCGGATGTATGGAGTATACATCGGAAGGGACCGATATTGAACTTTGATTAAATATATTAAAATTTATCGTAATATCTATTCAATTCAATATCACCCATTGATCCTAGATCAAATGATCTTAATCCTGATATGTTTAGGTTCGATCTCAAGAGTATTATACATGTCCTTTGATTTGTTAGTTAAGCCTACTTTTGGGTCAGGGTGATGCGTACATTTTGGGAACATGATAGTATAATTGAGTGGGAGCGCTAACATAAATATGGAGTCTATAACTTCTATAGGAATTTAGAAGTGAAACGATGATATCCTTCGAGCTTGGCTAAACAGAGATAAATGGTGGAGATCTCATTTCACTTCGCTGAAATATCATTTATACGGAGCTAAGTATTTTAGTCCCTATTCAATGTAGATCATCTATTAGAGGGTCATTGATCAAATTAGGATTATAACAATGGATAACTAATAATGTATCTATATATCGTGGAACATATAGAGCGTTCTATATGACTGAGAGTACAGTTCCAAGTTCTAAGTGTGGATTCAATAAGGAATTAATAAGTTAGGGAATTTACTTGGTAAATTCGGTTCGACTTATTGGAAGCTCGGTTTATATAGGCCCATGGTCCCCATACTAGTTGAGACCATACTGTTTGTAAGACTCAGTTAATTGATTTTGATTAATCAATTATAATTCTAAAGTTAGA
Source organism: Cannabis sativa (assembly GCF_029168945.1). Taxonomy (NCBI): domain Eukaryota; kingdom Viridiplantae; phylum Streptophyta; class Magnoliopsida; order Rosales; family Cannabaceae; genus Cannabis; species Cannabis sativa. Next base: position 61,215,005 of record NC_083609.1, read on the forward strand.
CTATATATGTCTAGTTTATGAATTTTCACTAAGCAAGAGCGAAATTGTAAAGAAAAGAGATTCTAGGTTTATTTATTAATTAAGAAACTTTATATGTCTAATTAATAAATATATTAAATGATAATATTATTTAATAATTAATTTTTAGTTATTAAATAATAAGAATTGACATTTAAATGGTTGAATTTGAAAATAGGCGTTTTTGAGAAAATGAGATGCAGAAATGATAAAACAACAAAATTGCATAAGTGAGGCCCATTATCCAAAGCCCATGGCCGACCACTCTTATAGGCTTTATTATTTATTTTTTTTCATTATTTTAATGCCAAATAATTCTAACTTAAACCTAGGTGGTTACCTATAAATAGATAGTGATGGATCTCATTCACACTTAACTATGTCAGATGAAAACTGAGCCTCTTTCTATTTACCCTAGCCGCCACTTCTTCTCTCTTCTTTTCTTCTTCAATTTCGAAATCCTTGAGTGATAGAGTAGTGCCCACACACATCAAGTGGTATCTCAATCATAGTGTGTAAGACTGTAGGAGATTCCAAACAACAAGAAGGAGAATCAGCATCAAAGGAAGGAGAGAAAGAGATCCAGGTTCAGATCTTGGTGATGCTCTGCTACAGAAAGGAATCAAGGGTTAGAGATCTTAACGGAAGGAGTCATTAATTATATTCCGCTGCAACCAATGTAAGGTTTCCTAAACTTTATATGTGTTTATTTCATTGTTTTAGAATTCATATTAGGATGTTAATGAAACATACATGATAGTAAATCTAGATCCTGGTAAAATATTTCTAACACTAATGGGGAAAAATATTCCAAGATGGGTTTGGGCCACATTTCACTAATGAGTACCACTATCAGAAAAGTGAAATTTTTATTATTTCGATTAAAATGATTGTTAGTACTTGATAACTATATTTTCTCTCAACGTGACCAATAGAAAAGTAATGCATAATAGTCTTTGCTTCCTCCTCATAATATTTCATGATTTTTTAAGATGTGCATGCATGGTTAGATTTTAAGAGAACACTAACAAATGTTAGAGTAATAAAAAAGTTGTTAAAATTTACCTTAAAAAGAAGAACATTTTTAATTTTTCAATTAGGATGTCAATTTAACCAAACTTACCGTGAAACCTATATACATATTCACTTCTTAATTAGTAGTACGAATTTATTGTGACTAGTACGAAAAAATATCCTAATGTGGGTTCATGTAACATTCACAAAGGAGTATCACTATGAGAAATGTGAGATATTTACTATTTTGATAAAAAATAATTTTTAGTGCTTGAAAACTAAATTTTCTCTCAATGTGTCCAATAGAAAAGTCATGGACAGTGGTTTTGGCTTCCTTGCTGTGAAATTTCATGATTTTTCAAGATGTGTAGGGTGAGATTTTAAAAGAACACTAACAAGTGTAAGAGTAAGGAAAAAACTTGTTAAAATTTATCCTGAAAAGAAGAATATTTTTAATTTTTAAATTAGGGGGCTATTTTAACCAACTTTAACGTAAAACCTATATACTTATACACGTGTTAGTAGTACGAATTTATTGTGACTAGTGAAGAAAATATTCTAAAATGAGTTTGGGCCACATTTCACAAAAAGGTACCATTATCAGAAATGTGAGATTTTTACTATTTCGATACAAATGATTATTAGTGATGGAAATTAGGTTTCTTTCAACGTGTCAAATAGAAAAGTGATGGGCAACAACTTGGCTTCCTTGCTGTGAAATTTTACGAATTTTCGAGATGTGTTATAAGGTGAGATATTATTAGAGAACACTAATGAGTCTAAGAGTAATATAAAAATTGTTAAAATTAATTTACACTGGAAAGAAGAACATTTTCAATTTTTGAATTAAGGGGCCATGCCATTTTAACCAAATTTAACATGAAACCAATCTTCATATCCACGTCATAATAGTAAGAATTCATTGTAACTAGTAGAGAAAAATATTTCGAAAGATGGGTCCGGGCCACATTTTACAAAGCGGTACGACTATAAAAAAAATGAGATTTTTTTACTGTTTTGATTGAAAGGATTGTTAGTATTTGAAGACTAAATTTTCTTTTTTGTTGTAGTGTAGCATTTTATAGGGTGAAAAAAAAAGGTCAAAAAAATAATTCATATATTTGCAACTTATCATGAACTCACCTTGGTGTCAAAAATAAGGATGCCATTTCATAAAACTCATCTTAAAATAGTACTACACATAGTGATGAGATTTATTAATTATTACATGACATTCATTTCATAGTAAGACTTAAAGTTTGGACAACAAATATTCATTTTGGTTTTATTTTTCCATTCCTAATTCTTTTGAAGTATGGAGGCAACTACAACTACCCACATATATTAAAAGCATAAAATATGTAAAAAAAAAAATATAGTGAATGAAATTGCATTATTAATATTATTTATATATTAACACAATAAAATTTGTGGCTAAAAATATTAATTAGCTAGTCACGTTTTTGTCACTAATTAAATATGTTTTAAATTAGTATATACTATCTTTTAGTCAAAAACAATTTTTTGTATAAAAAATATATATTTTAACTAAATAATTTATCATTAAGAGTATTTTTTTTAACACATATGACTTTTCCTTCTAAATTCAAATTAACCTTGGAAAGTTTTTTGATATGTGATCATTTCATAGGTTGTTCGATTACCCTATTTGATCTTCATTGAATTTTTGTAGTGGCTTATAAGTAAAGTTCTCTTTGATTGCATTTATTAATTATATTTGTTTAAAATAATCATCAAGACAACATGGCTGGAAAAGGAAATGATTAATCATTAATGTATGCTAAATTAGTTGTTTGTAAACTGACTTTTGTGGTGGCTAATAATAATATATATAAAACAAATTATTGATCATTAATATTAATAATATATATACTTGTTTGTGAAGGACGTTATGAATATTATGATACACTTGTTTTTGGAATATTTTATGGTATATATATATATATATATTTAATATATATATACACATATAGTTTGGTATTTTGATTCCTACTTATAGGTTTTGTTGATTATGTTGAAGATTTTTGGTTATTATACATTGCATTTTTTTGTCATTGAAATTTTTGTGTTAGTTTAAGTGTTTATGTATAAATATATATATATATATATAAAATGTTATGGTTTGTATTTATTTATAAATTAATCTGTAGAAGATTTGTGATGTGGTGACATATATATTTTGTAGATGTATTAGGTAATTAGAGGATTTTTAATAAAATCTATTACTTTATTTTTGAAAATATTTGATTTTGTTTTTTGTTGTTTGTGATTATAATAAAGTATAAGCCCATAAGTATATATCTCTAAAATAAGAGTGATATATATATATATATATACTAGTCTACTTTCTCTGGACGATCGATATCACCTTTGGAAAACATGTACATGACATCCATCGATCTCTAGAACATGCTAGCTAGTTTTCATTCCACCATTTTGTTCCCGATCGATCGAAGTGAAGACTACTCCATGATTCCACTGTACTAGACTCCATCGATCTCCGAGAGTCTCCAGACATGCCAACATATATATATATATATATATATATATAAATAGGTCTACTATTGTAGCTAGCTAGGTTGTCCCTTTCCTACATTTGCCAAAACAAATTTCGATCTCTTATAAATTGTATATATCACGTAATTTTTTTAGATGCTTAAGAAATATATAGTAGTCTGATCTTAACGGTGTAACATTTTTATAAATATATATATACGACCAGAGAGAGCTACCCAATCACTTACTTGTAATTAATGGATTCAGATTTATTTGGTTCTTAATTAAGCAAAAACGTTGTCAAAATAATCACTAAAGAACTTTATTACTGTAAAAGTTTGAAATCTTAATACAAGTAACTCATGCATGCACTAAATAATATCTCATTAATTTCTGTGTTAATTAATATCTTTTCAACTTCACTCTCATTTATTTCTTCTATATTTTTTTAGTTGACCGAAAAATCAGTCAGCATTTCTATTTTACATCACTTAAATAATATATAACATCTTAATAATAAATCTTAAAAAAGGAGAAAAATAAAGGTAAACTTACATAAAATATTACTTAAAATGTATTTGAATAAGCGATCATTTCTTGATCTAGATATCATATGGAGATAAAGAAACTTTGAAATTTACAATATTGACTCTATAAAATCAAAGGATATAAAAAAACATAGAACGATTAATACACTTTTATATATATATATATATATATATACTTGATTATTTTAAATGCTCAAATTAAATTTTAAAATATTAATATTACTGTATTTTAAAAGTGCTAACTCAATCTGTATACGATTTAATATTACTGTATTTTAAAAGTGCTAACTCAATCTGTATACGATTTAATTATATGTAGAAAGTAGAAATAACCATTCACATACTTCCAATCAAGTCAAGCATACATAGTCAATGCTTGACTTGACAAAATACAGTAATATTAAAATAATGTGCTGTTGGTTTAATTACAAATGTCAAAATTTTCAATAAATAAATTTATATATATATATGTATGTATACTCACAACCTATATTCACCAAAAGTTCACAAATTTGAGATATAGGGTTCACAAAGTTCTTATATATAAAAAAAATATGGCAAGTTCTACTAGTTCTCCAAATATTATCACACTAAAGTTGCTGATCAATACAAAGGAGAAAAGGGTTTTATTTGCTGAAGCTGGAAAGGATTTCACTGATTTTCTATTCTCTCTTTTATCAATGCCAATTGGTACCATCATAAGGCTTTTATCTACCAATGGTATGGTTGGTACCTTAGGTAAACTCTATCAAAGCTTAGAAAATCTAAGTGAAACTTACATACAATCTAATGTCAATAAGGATACCCTTCTCAAACCCAAGTCATCATCATCTTCATTTGTCCTTTTACCACTTCTCTTATTGACCAATACTAATACTACTACTACTAATAGTAGTAGTAGTAGTGCTACACCTACCAATAATGTAAAACAAATCTTTTCTTGTGGTACAGGTTACCAATGTAATAGCAGTCCTTTTAATACATACTCCTCTTGTCGTAAATATGTATCTGATGACTCAAAAGCCATTTGCCCTAATTGTAAAAGTTTCATCAATAAGATGTTGACTTATGTGCCACCACCATTACCCCCTAATAATAATAATAATGTTGGCTTATCATCATCTTCATCATCTTCATTATCATCTGGGGTTAATAATGATCATCATCAAGTTGGTATTGTGAAAGGAGTGGTTACTTATATGATTATGGACGATCTTGAAGTGAAGCCAATGTCTACTATCTCAAGCATTGCTTTACTTAACACTTTTAATGTTAAGGAGGTTGGTGCCCTTGAGGAGAAGACTGTTTCCCTTGGTATTAATGAGGTGTGTATGTTTAATTTATAAAAAAATCACTACTATTTTTTTTTTTTTTGTGACTAAAAAAATTGTTACTAAGTTTATGTTATTGTTGAAAAATTTTTGATTAAAAAAGTAATAGTTTTTCAGAAAAATTATAATTTGTTGGAATTATTAGATGTATATGTATTTTATTAAGTTTTGTGACTAATTAAAATTAAATGAGTAAATCAACAATAATTTTTATTTAAGTATTACCTTTATTTTGAGCAATAAGTAATTTTTATTATAATTAAAATTGATTTTAGTAAATATATTTATATATATATTGTGTAATGATTGTATATTTTTTATTTAATTATTATTTTTGTTATATATTATTAATTGTTTTGCTGATCATGTATGGATAGGGTTTGAGGTTGCTGAAGGCTTCTTTGGAGACAAAAACAGTTCTTACTCATGTGTTCTTGGGAAAATAGAATCATATATACCAATTATATATAATGTTGTCCAACTCCAACTCATCATCATCATCATCATAGTCTTCTTGGATCATCATCTTAATAATTTTGAGTTTAAAGAGTGTTTTTTGTTGCTTGATTATATATGGAAATATTATTAATGCTTTGATGAATTAATGTTTCTTGCTTTGTTTTATAATTTTCTTATTCCTAAGATTTGTGTGTACGAGATTTTGATGAGAGTTGAAAGTGCAATTTATGATTATTTCTTTTTCAATTATTATTATTATTATTATTATTATTTAGAGAAGTATTAATTAAAATATCTTATTATAATCTTTCAGTTACACTTGAAATACACTTAAATTAATAGATCTCATATTAATTATTCATATGTTTAATTTTATAAATAAGAATCATATATGTATCATTTTCAAATATTGCGTAAAATTATTTACAATGTCAATGTGTCACAATTATTACTTCTTCACAACAAAATTTATCATTCCATAATGCAAATTTCAAATTATTATTGTTGTCAATGTATATTCAAATCATTTATAACTAAGTGAAATAATTGCCAAATTCCATACTACTTAATATACATATTATATATAATTATATATTATATTGCCTAATTAATTATGGACCGACTATAATAATAGTTTAGAGAGTGGAGACATAAAATAAAAAGTAAAAAATGGAATTCTAAAACGAGGAATCAAGATGTTCTATTAAAAGATTGTGTTTCATACTGTATTAAATAAATATCATTATGACACATCAATTAATTTGAGCATTTTAAGATAAAAAAAGTATATAGTGATTAATTTTTTAATAAATGAAAAATTAGTTAACGTGTCAAACTTAGATTGGTTTAACACAGTATGACACACATAACTTTTTAACTGGAGATCTTGATTCCCAAATGAGTAAAAAGAGATCCATGTGTCTAAATAATAATTTTTTTTAAAATAGATACAAATATTTGTTTTGATATTTTTTTTAAAAAAAGATATATCGATGCACTCTTATTTATTTTGGTATTTAAATTAAATTTTTAGTCAATTTTTTTTAAGGGTTACGTTATAGTTATTTAAGATATTTTATAAAATTTTAAAAAGTTTGAAAGAATTAAACACGTCAAAAAGAGTGTGCGACTATTTTATTTTATACGCGTGTAAAATAGACTGTTTGAACACTATTTTTTATATTGTAAATTATTTCAAATAATTTTATAAGATATTTTAAATAATTATAGTATATACGAATATTAAAAAAAAAAAAAAAAGACCAAAATATTTTTTTAAATGCCGAAATAAATTGAAGATAAATCTGTACATCCACTCTAAAAAGGTACATGCTATATTATTTTATGCTAATGACTGTATATTCTTCAATTTTTGTTAATTTATTATATTATGATTATTACAAATTAATATAAAATCTCACAAACTTTCTTGAACAGATCAAAAAAATATAAAATCTCACACATCTATTAAATACTCTATACCACATGGGTATAATTATGTATAGAGCATAAGCAAGGCTTTGGAAGTGCCACACCACACCACTTGCCACGCGTTGGAGCAAGGCCTAAGGGTCTATGACCTGGCAAGGCTATATATAACTTGTCACACACACACACATAAATACTCAAATTCAAACATATCCTAATTAATATATACAACATCTTTCACCACTACACATCCAACCTATGTATCTAGAGTTAATTAGAAAGAGAGGAAAAGTAAATTGAGAGCAAAGGAAAAATCATTATCAAACGAATTAGCCAACTACTATTACTAGTACTACTCCAAAAGTTATGATACAAAGGAGAATAGGGTTTTATTTGGTGTAGCTAGCTGGATGATTCTATCAAAAATCACGAAATATTAGAGAGAATTAAAATTGTAGTTTATTTATTATTTTTATTATTACCCCACAAAAACATATAGAAAATTATAATGAGAGAGAGAGATGATGACACATTTGGTGGCGGAGGAGGGTAAAGTAATCAGCCAAATCGATTCACGGGCTCCAACCATGCACACCGAAAATCCCACATCGACGGAGTATTATACATTAATGAGCGTATATATAAATTAAGGTGAGTTTAAGTGTTATTATATGGAGAGCAAAAATCCCACATCGTGGGAGTAGTATACGTTATGAATGTATAAATAAAATGTGAGTTTAAGGAGTTATCGCCGGGTCAAGTAGCGTGGGCCTGTGACCAAGCGGGGCAATAAAATGGTGTGGATGCATGCCATGGCGTGGGCTGAGAGCACTCGACCGAGTTCGATGAACCCAACTCAACAGAGTAGGGTGATTCCATCCAATAACCAATCACTTAAGCCTCTCACACAGAGCACTCAACCGAGTTCGATGAACCCAACTCAACCGAGTAGGGTGATTGCATTCTAATAACTTAAGCCTCTCTCTCCACGATGCAAACCTCCATTTTTGCATTTTGTGTTTAATGATGGTACAGGGATTGAATTTGTTGAAGGCTTCTCTGCATACTAGAACCGCTCTTACCCATGTGTTCTGGGGAATCCCAACTGATTAATTATTATCTTCTGCAAAAATTATGAACATCTTTTATCTTTTTTCACTTTAATTTTAAATGGAATATTTGATGAGATGTTCATGCATTATTAAGATGTTTTGTTAGTATATCATTAATTTCTTCTCATGCATTATTACACTTTATATATATTCCAACTCCTAAATTCTGTTCGGCTGAATTGGAAAACGAATAGTTGAATTTGATCTGTAAAACACCTTATAAGATGGATCAAAATGAGCAAGTTTACAAAGAATGTGGTCCTTCCAGCAGCTATATGTATGTGATTTGAAGAGCTCCAAATGATGTTTATTTGGAATCAAAAAGTTGATAAAACAGTTTTCGTTGAAAAGCTTATTTTTGTAAATAAAAATGTTCAAAACGTAAAAATAAAAAAAAAAATTCGTAATGACATATTTTTGTAATTTTTCTCAAATTTTAGGTCATAAATAAGCATAATAGATAAATACAAGCTAGCTAAGAAAAAACTGGGAAGATATGATAAGAGACAACAAGGAATTATAGGACAAAAGCACCTAACCATTACAATATATCAATCTGTTTTTACACTACTCTGTTCTGTTCGCTCTCCAGCATTTTGTACAGAACCTTTATGAAAGAAATTCGTAAGCTGATCAACAAAAAGCATATTTTTCATAAGCTCCAACTGTTGCCACTCTTTCTCCATCCGCAGATCCAAGGCCTCGAACCGATCGATCTTATCTTTGATCTCTTTCATCTGCAGAACTTACATGAGAGTTAGCAAGCAGTTAAAAAACTCAGTAAGGACCAACCTGTACCCAAATCATTACACACCTGCACTTCTAATATTCCAGAAATTGATCTTTCAACATCCCGCTCTTCCTTCTCGAGTTGTGATTTTGCGTCTGCCAAAGCTACCTCGGCTGCATTTACGCTGGCAGTGTTTTCGTTGGATGTCACAACAGCTTCTGCAAATTTAGCATTGTTCTACTCAGCACACTAAACAGTGTAAAATAGTTATAACTCATTTCATGAGATTAGTGGTTCAACTAGAGAAACCACACATACCGTTATGTATGAGATTTTTCATATGAGATCGTAGATCATTTCTAACTGATCCATAATCCCCATCAGAAAGGGCTGTTACAGCAGCTCGAGCAGCAGCTTCGGCAACCTCCACACCGGCCAAAGCTGACAGAAAGGCTGCCTGGAAAAGTGGAATAAAATCTGATGTCAACTTGACTTTGGCTAGAAAATAATGACAAAAAGGACCAATTATGTACATAAACTTCTATACTTGAGCCATGATTGGATTGCTAGCATCAGCAAGGGGTGAAAGACGCATCCTTTTAGCCATTGAAGAGGCACAAGATTCATCATCGTCGTGACTGTTGAGCGGATTATTCTTGTCATCATCGACACCCTCGGAATCTGCAAAACCAATAAACTCCTCACCAAAAGGAAGCTTGATGAAATGAGAGACGCATTCCTTCTCTCCTCGTCCCACATGCCGAGCTACCTTCCTCCAATCATCTCCATAATGCATCACTGCCTCCAAGAGATGCAGGGTATCTTTCTCCATCCAATCAGCCCTTGAATTGTCATTGATCTCAACACGCCTGAAGTCAGAAGAGCTTACACCGCCAAGCTGATAGTTCCCCCGGACATAGCACCGAGCACAGAGAGTCGTGTCATTCTGTTTCAAAAATAGACAAATGGGTGTTACTGAATTCATACATTGAAAATTCTGAACAATAACCCAAAAAATCAAGCTGTTCCTTTTCATTCTTAAAAAAAATTCTGGCCCACTGATGAAGTTGTTTCAGTCAACAAAGTAAGAGTTTTTATAGCAACTAAACTTGTTACGGTCAAAATTATTATCCCTACTACATAACAAAAAAATTACATATGTAACTTAAAAAAAAAACAGAAAAATTTGAACAATAACCCAAGAAATCATTAGAAAGCTTTTCCTTTTCTTTCTTTCTAAGAACTTTCCTGGGCTACTGATGAAGTTTTTACAGTCAATAAAGTAAGAGTCTTTATTATCATTAAGCTTCTTACATTCCAAATTAATATAAACATAACAAAAATTCAGACAAAAACATCAAAAACAGACAAATGGGTGTTACTAAATTCACAAATTAGAAACTATGAATTCACTAAAACTAAGAGTTACCTTATCACAGACAAAGCAGGCAATACTACAAACAGACTTGCAATGGTTACAAATCCTCTTAGAGCTCTCATCCTTGGAAGCCCCACCCTGAGAAGCATTACCAGAATTGGCTTTGGAATCCTTGTCCTCCCATTTGAGAGGCTTGTTAATCACAGAAGGCGAGTAATTAATCAAACCCCAAGCTTCTAAAAAATCAAAAACCCTACGAACAGAGCCAACGTCAGCAATCAGAATCCTCCGGACTTCAGTAAAGGTAATCTTCCTCGAAGGATCAGCTCTGTAATACTTAACAATGGAGTTTCTCAAGTACTTGTAGATCCCAGGGTTCTTCCTCGAATCGAAAAACTCCGGGAGAAACCTAACCTCACATTGGTGTATAGTATCCCAAGAAAACCATCCTGAACCAAATCAAAAGAAAAGTCAAGTCAGGCATGAAATTGAAGATCTGTTTAGGGTTTTGGGAAGTGAAAGATTCTTACTTGAGTAGCTGGGGACGAGGGCAACAACAGGATCGGGGATTGGAGTTGGTTCCGGAGGTAAGGGATTGGAGGTTGCGGCAGGTGGTGTTGGCTGTGAGGAGATGTTTGTGGAATCGGCAACAGGAGTTTCGGACTTTACCGGCGGTGGCGGTGCTGTCGGCGGCGGCGGTTGGGGTTCAGATGAGGGGTCTTCTTCATGGGGCGTTGATTTGGTGGCCATGTGGTAATGGAGTCGGTGGTGAACTGTTAGAGAGCCCACTTTTTTTCTTCTAACAATGATTTTTTCAACATTAAAACTGCGTCGTTTTGATGTAGAAAACGACATCAAGTGTGAAGTCCTATGTTGAAAACGACAACACACATTAGTTATTTAACAGAAGTTTATTTATATTATTATTATTTAATTTAATTTATTTTTTGTTAATTTAAAATACATGCAAATTCTACCATGCATTGATGAATCTTTATTTGTTTCGTAAAAAAAAATCAGTGTAATTTTTTTTTATGGTTATGTATGCAGTAATTATTTAAAATATTTTGTAAAATTTTAAAAAATTCGTAAAAAATTAACACGTTGAAAACAGGGTTTAAACAATTTGTTGCAACGTGACTTGATCTATTTTATACGTGTATAAAACAGACTGTTTGAATAAAACTTTTTATACTGTAAATTATTTCTAATTTTTTAAAATTTTACTGAAATATCTTAATAAATATAAAGTATATCAGTATATTGGTGCAAAAGAGAGTTGTCTCAAGCTAGTGAGAGGGGCAGGGCGAAGAATTTTAAAATATATTTACTTTTAAACATGAGTTGGACTGAGACAACTTCAATTTAACCTACTACAAATTCTAAGAGCAATGCTCATTTGGCAATATTATGGCCCACCCAGTTTAAATTTTTAGCTATTTTAGAATCACAATTAATATATTTTAAAATCACTCTCAATTGTTTTGATATTTTGACTACAAATACAATTGTCTCTAAAATTTAGTATTACCATTCCTTCAAGAGGCAAATTTTACTACCAAAATTTGTGTGTATAGTACAAATAAAATCTCTTTGATGGTGTGGTTGATGATAAATAATTAGAACTAATATCCAAATATCCAAGAAAATCACCATAGAAAATCCAACAAAGAGTAATAACAACCACAAACAAGAATGTCTATCCACGTGGCATTATCTAAACCAATCAAGTAAGCCAACATTCCCATGCCACGTGTCAAATTCCCATTTAATCTCACAGATTTCCTCAGATGAGATTCCTCTTTCCTTTCCACCATTATAATACCTTCACTCACTCACTCACCTTATCCTTAGCTTAATCCGCCATAACCAAAACCCTCTCTGAACCTCAATCTCTCCCCCTAACATGGCGGCAGAGATGGCTTTGGTAAAACCCATCTCCAAATTCAACAATGTAACCCCAAAATTCCTCATTCCAAGGAGCTTTACCAAACCCAGATTCACCTCTGTTAGAATGTCTGCAACTACTTCTTCTTCTTCATCTTCTTCGAAGAAGGGTTCTAAGAAGAATATCAATGAGACCCTTTTGACGCCGAGGTTTTACACTACAGATTTCGATGAAATGGAGACCCTTTTCAACACTGAGATTAACAAACAGTTGAACCAGGATGAATTCGTTGCTCTGCTTCAGGAATTCAAGACTGATTATAATCAGACCCATTTCGTTAGGAATAAAGAGTTTAAGGAAGCTGCTGATAAAATGGAAGGTCCTCTTAGACAAATCTTTGTTGAGTTCTTGGAAAGGTCTTGTACTGCTGAATTCTCTGGTTTTCTTCTTTACAAAGAATTGGGAAGAAGATTAAAGGTACAAACTTTTTTACTCTCACTTTGTGCTAAACATTTCTTTAATGATGAGTCATTTTCTGTTATTGCTAATCAGTAAGTTTGTTAGTTAATATATTTGATTATTGCTAATCAGTAACTTGAATATTTGAATAACTTCTAATTACAATCTCTGTGTCTAAAATGATATGCTGGAATCTGCTCAAAATTTTCGAATAGTTTAAACTTTAAAGTACTAAAGTAAGAGTTCATGATATTCTAGTCTATTTGAAATTTTTAAAAAAATTTACTGAATAATATTGTAATTATAACAAATACTGCCATAAAAAAAAAATATTCCAGCATGTGTTTTGAAGAGTATCGGAAATGATTGAGGATTGCTAGTTTGATTGATTACTGTTTGGGGTTTTTTCTCTGCAGAAAACCAACCCTGTTGTGGCTGAGATTTTCTCTCTTATGTCCAGAGATGAAGCAAGACATGCTGGGTATGTAATATTGTATGCATATATATTATATATAAATACACACACCATTGCTTCACTATATGTTTGTATATAAATGTAAAACTCTTGTTGTTTTGTACTACTTTTAGGTTTCTGAACAAGGGTTTGTCTGATTTCAATTTGGCTTTGGACTTGGGATTCTTGACAAAGGCAAGAAAGTACACATTCTTTAAGCCAAAGTTCATATTCTACGCTACCTATTTGTCTGAGAAGATTGGATATTGGAGATACATTACCATATACAGACATCTTAAGGAGAATCCTGAATACCAATGCTATCCAATTTTCAAGTACTTTGAGAACTGGTGCCAAGATGAGAACCGTCATGGCGATTTCTTTTCAGCACTCATGAAAGCGCAGCCTCAGTTCCTCAATGACTGGAAGGCGAAGCTGTGGTCTCGATTCTTTTGCTTATCGGTAAATTTTGCTTTCCTATAACAAATGTGAACATAGTGAAATAAATTCATGTTATTAAGTTTGGTTATAACTTTGTTGCAGGTTTATGTGACAATGTATCTGAATGATTGCCAAAGAACAGCTTTCTATGAAGGCATTGGACTCAACACGAAAGAATTCGATATGCATGTCATCATTGAGGTGAGACTCTTTTAAGTGTTCTTATTAGTTTTGTAAACTGTATAGCATTGATTAACTCAAACACTTGTTCATCACTCTACTTGCAGACCAACCGAACAACAGCACGAATTTTCCCAGCTGTTCTAGATGTTGAGAACCCGGAATTCAAGAGGAAATTAGATAGAATGGTGGTGATTAATGACAAGCTTCAAGCTGTTGGACAGAGTGATGATATTCCCTTAGTGAAGAACTTGAAGAGGATCCCACTTGTTGCTGCATTAGCCTCAGAAATCTTAGCTGCTTATCTAATGCCTCCTATCGAATCAGGATCCGTTGATTTAGCAGATTTCGAACCCGGTTTAGTGTACTGATTTTTTGTTTGTTCCTTTTTCTTCTCATATCCATGGCTGCTACTGTATGATATAGAGTGGAACATGTTGTGTAGAGGGTCTCTTACATTAATCTTGTAATAATACAACATATTCATGGGACTTAATTTGCCTTATTTTAAGATTAAATTGCAGTAACATATGTCTCTTCATTCATTATGATCAAAAATATGAAATAGTTGAACTAAAATTTGTGAAGAGTTTTAAGTTACATCAGTTAAAACTAGAAAAGGTTTGCAGGTCATTGCGAAAGCAATAAACTCAACAACATTTAGAATGAAGAAAACTAAATGATCACCTGCAACAAAACACACCATTCATATTAATGTAATCTTAACTGTATGATTAATATAAAATCATAAGAAGTTTTCTCTTATAATATGTTGAGATTTAGATCGTTTTACCGGGGAGAAATGATCCATTTTGATGATTCTGTGCCCAAGAAAATCTGACCAAAAAGAACAAAATCAATACTTCAACACTTGAATCTTTTGACAACTACAAGTTTAATTACTCAACTTAGAAGAAAAACACAATGAAAACAAAACAATACAGAGTAAATTAATGTGACATTATAGAATCTGGTCATTGAGGTCAAATATTTCGGATTTGAACGAGTTTAAGTTGTTTCTCGGAGCAAATATTTCAACCTTTGAGCTGACATACCCCGAAAATAAAGGGGGCCAAGTTTATTCGTGTTTTTAGTAATGAAACTTACATGACACCTCCACCAGCTGGACCGATCGCTTTGAATAGAGACATTGCAGCCATGGATATGCCATTTGCCGCTCCTCTTTGGCTTTGACTCTACAAACATTCATTGAAATGTAAGAATAAATACACAAAAAAATTGCTTCCAAACATTTAACAAAGTAATTAAGACAAGATAATTACCACAGCTCGATTTTGTAGTAGAAACAATCCCGTTGTAATGCACACCTAATCGCGCATTAAACGAATAGCATTGATCAAAGTTCGAAATAGTTTTATAATTTTATCTTATCATAAATTGTTACATCGCCAGAAACACAACACTTACAGATATTACATTCTTTAACATAGCTGCAAGATCAACTAAAAGTGTGAGTGTGAGTCCGGACAACTTTGCTATGAAAGGGTAACTTGATAGCACAACTATGGTGATCACCTTAATTTCGAAAGAAAAATTCAAAGAAGTTAGAATAAATTCGATTAAAAAACATAAGAACCAAAAGTGTTTGTTTTTGTATAGAGATGAAGAAATTTTGAGACATACTGCTCCAATTCGAGCCAAGTGTACAGGTCCAAAACTCCTCTCAATTGAAGGGTACAAAAATAGCTGAAAAACAAGCATAGCAAACCCTAGAAAATGATAGAACAATGATTAATGTTAGTCTTTTGAAAAAAAATGCAAAAGTCCTAATTAAAACAAGATTAAAGTAAAATGATGATATATTAAACATGTCGTGTTTAAAACAATACAATATTTGTTCTAATGGCTTGATCTATTGATCTATTACCAATATGCTCCCAAGTTTTATATTCTAGTCAATCGAATTTCTTACATTCTTGATTATAGTCTATTGAAATGAATTAAAGTTGATAAGAAGTTGGTCAATGATGCTCAAATATGTACTTGTTTTGAATGCCTACTTATTTTTATTATCGGTATAGATAATTAGTCACCAGTCGAATTATGGTTAGAGCTCTTATATGTCTTAATCTTATATTGAATGTAGTTAATATGAATTTTGTCAACGTGTTTCATTAGTTAACTAGAGCATGTTTTACTTCTAAACCACTTGCCTTGAATGGCATATATGTATAAATTATTAAACTAATCACTTAGCTATCAAGACAAATGGTATTTTGTTTCTTTCCGAACTATGACTCTTACAGAATTTTACTCTCTAAATTATTATTTTTTTAAAAGAAAATCCTCGAAAAATGGTGTACCTGAAATAGCAAGAACTTCACCAACTTGTTCACTTGAATAGCTAAGGCCCCCATACTTCTTAGGACTCACAGCCCATAATGGAAAAATCTTTTTTAAGAAGAAAAAGTTACTCAATAAGATGTAATGTTTAATAATTAAGAATATTATGAATTGATTAAATTAATTACCTCAGAATAGCCCATGTCTTGAAGTTGGAAAACACAATACACCATAATAGATGACATTAGAGGCCAATTCTTGTAAAGACTTTGTTTTTGAGGTTGATTACATTTTCCCATGTCATTATCTTCTTCCAAATTTTCTTCATCTTTTTTACAATGAAAATGAAGTGTTTCCTATAACAAACAAATAAATACAATGTAATTAATTAGGCCTCAAAATTTCTCCTTAATTAATTTAGATTACATATAACTAAATTTAACATACCGGCAGCCAATAACACAAAATAGTTACAACCAAAGCAAATGTTGATATGACCAAGCAAGGTAAAAAGTATGGAAATCTGTCATTTCATAATAATAACATCATTAA
This sequence comes from Cannabis sativa, assembly GCF_029168945.1. Classification (NCBI taxonomy): domain Eukaryota; kingdom Viridiplantae; phylum Streptophyta; class Magnoliopsida; order Rosales; family Cannabaceae; genus Cannabis; species Cannabis sativa. Next base: position 61,231,818 of record NC_083609.1, read on the forward strand.
TTATTTTTAACCATAAATTAGAAGTGAGCTTAATTAGTATGAAAATAATATGTATTGGAATAGCCATTCTTACCTCCCAAATAGAGATTCTTTGGAAAATATTCTTGGGAACTTCTCTGCAGGCTTTAATTCAATTTAATCAATAAACAAAAAAAATGCATTGTTTTATTCTTCAAAGTAATAAGAATTATTATGTTAATAATTATAGAGAGGATTCTTTATTAATGCAAATACAATATAATAACCTAATAACTAAAGGAATCTTGATAATACAAAGTTAAAATTGTTCTTAAGCTCTATTAGTGCCTATTACGATATTGAAGTGGCATTTTATATTTAACCATATTCTATAACAGTTATTAAATTAAATTACAGTGATATTACATGAATGGATACTAGACAGTACACATCACTGCATGCCTAATTCTGGGCTAAGACGGGCTAGACCATGCTTAGGGTCCACCCAAACCTAAAGACTCCAAAACTTTTATATAGTATATTTTTATGCATCGAACAAAATAATATTTTTTTCTTTTTTTTTTTTGTAAAATTTTGTGAAAATATACCCAATAATAGTCACACTCACTCAGGGCTGGCTCTAGGCTAAGGTGGGTTAGGCCCGCGCCTAGGGCCCACTAATTTTAGGGGCCCAAATAAAAAATTTTCTAAAAAAAATATACATATTTTTTAATAATTTTTAAAAATATCATTTATCTTTGTACTCAGGGTCGACCCTGACTCCACTTATGATATGACACAATATTTTATATATATACAAAAGATTCTTCAACAATGCACCCTCTTAAAAGATGTACACTGATGCACCTCTTATCTGTTTCGGTATCTGAGAGAATTTTTTAGTCCAATTTTCTGATGATTGTCTACGTTGTAGTTATTTAAGACAATCTGTAAATTTTGAGACATTTGAAAAAATTTAATACGCCAAAAATAAGGTTCAAATAGTCAATCGCGCGCAAGACTCTTTTATTTTATACGCGTGAAATAAACTGTTTGAACTCTATTTTTGGCGAGTTAAATTTTCTCTAAATTTCTCAAAATTTTGCAAGATGTCCCAGATAACTACAACGCAGATGATCATGAGAAAAATTAAATTGAAAAATTCTCTCAGATGCCGAAAGAGATGGGGTGCATCGTAGGCCAACTATTTAAAGTGCATTAATTTCTGTTCTGTAATTTTAGAGAATAGGTGGGATTCTCATTGAGTATACTTACCACAACTATTTATGTGACAGTGAACCTTTTTTTCTTTTTACTTCTTCACACCACAATATTTTAAAAAATAAAATATCCCCACTAATTATTTTGTGCACCATACAATTTTAAACCATAAAATATTTTTGGTCGGCCTTAAAATTTGGTGGGTTATAAAAAATAATTATTTTTGAGCTCCTATCTTAAAAAATATAATACTTATATATGAGCTCTAAGTAGACACAGAGCTAATCTGCTTATACCCAAAGTTGAGCCTTATCTCCATCCACCATATAACAAGCAATGCTGTATTAGCCTCACCACTTCTATGAACATGTAAGTTAAGTTTTTCTCATGAGAATTTAGTGTATATTATATTGTAGAATAATTATCTTTTTTACCCCCTGTACTTATGACACTATACTATTATGCCCCTTAATCTATTCAGCTTGTTACAAATAGTCCTTGTATAATTTTATATGCATACATTTAGTCCTTCTGTTTATTTTGTTTAAAAATACCGTTTGTATTGATGATGTGGTATTATAACAAAAGATAGAGTAGTAATTTCATCTCTTTTTAGAGAGAAAATTGACTATGAGGTGGCATAATAACTGACAATGAAAGATGATTAAAAAATGATTTCATAACCTTTTAAAAAAATTTAATAAAAATAATTTTATTAAAATAATTCCAATCATTTTTTAGCAGTTCAAATTAGAAAAAGGTGTAAAATTAGGATTCTACAGTATTTGAAGAGATGGATATCACTAGAAAGAACATGGGATTTTTGGAAAATTAAGGTAATGATATTCTATTTTTTGGGATGTTATTTTTCATTTTTTTTTTCCTGTGATTGTAATTTTTATGACTTGTAATTTATTTTCCTAATGGTATATAATTTTTCAACTACTATCTATGTATAATGCCACATTATTAATTTAACAGTCAACTTTAGTCAATTTTAACAGAATTAGATAGAAGGATTATACTATTCCAACTGATATATTTTAGGGGTATTTTTAACTACACTTATAAATTAAGGGGCATCATAGTATAGTGTCATAAGTACAGGGACTAAAAAAGCTAATTATTCTATATTGTATAACTAACTAAAAATTTCTTGTTCTAAATAACAATTACTAAACAATAATAATTATTATCTAATATTTAAAAACACTAATTACTAGACTGTACTATTATTATTATTATTATTATTATTATTATTATTATTATTATACCTGTGCAAGAAAACCTCCAAGAGCTGGACCAATTACTAATCCAATTCCCCAAGCTGTGCTAATCTGAAAATTATTTATTCTTTCTATATATCAAAATTATTCACAACACTAAAATTAAGAAAATATTAATAATAATAATTTAAAAAAAAAAAAAGAAAGGCTCAACTTCTTACTATTGACATTCCCAAAGCTTGGTATTCTTTACGACAAATTTCTGAAGCATATGCCTTGAAAAATTTCATAAAAGAGAATAAGAATATTAATAAAAATAGAACTTAATAAAATTCATTAGGAGAATATATTTTCTTTTTTTCTTTATTCAACTCAAAATAATTTTATTTTTCGGATTCTATTTTTTACAAATATTTTTTTTTAAATAATGTTGGTTTTACGTTATTTTTCCGTAACAGCAACGAAAACAAGGTTAGATTTTAAAATAATGAAAAAACAACAGTATGAACTTTTGTAAAAAAAAAAAAATCAGTAAAAAAAATGTGGCCCACATTAGCCCAAAACTAGTGGGCCCTCATTTTGTGTTCTTTATTGACCAAAATGGGCAAAAGGAGAGGGAAATTTACATGGTATACTAACTTTTGCTATTTTTTTACAAAAATACTGTCGGGCGGTATTTTTTACTTTTTTACTGTATTTTTTTATAAGTTTCATACTGTAGTATACTGTGTTAAGTCATAACTGGTATTCTACTGGTGTTAAACTGGTGTTCTACTGTTGTTTTAAGTTGTTTCGCTTTGTGTTTTACTTGGTGTTTTATAAAAACACAGTATTTTTGAAAAAAATTTCGTGTCACAGTATTTTTGTAAAAATTAACTCAAATTCCAAGTATTTTTGTAAATTTTTCAAAGGAGAGGGACTACTTGTTTTGACTTTATATTATTCTCAAAAAAAATTGTTTTTTATTTTGAAAACATTGAACTGACTGAAACTAAAATCAAAACAAAATATAACATGAGATAATATAACAAACTTAAAGCACAGATTGAAAATATAATATAATATGTAATGATATACCCTCATTGGTCCAAGAATTCCACATAAACTTCCAAGAAGAAACCTTGTTGAAATTGCCATCCAAAAGTTTGTACTAAGCCCAAAAAGTGTGTTGAAAATTACCCTAATAATTAAATTAATTAATTAATACACATTAGTTAATCAATTAATTAATTAAATGGTTAATTAAAGATATACTAACACTGAAATTGTGCCGAAAATCAAGACTGGTTTACGACCATATCGATCAGCTATCATTCCCCAAAAAATGGAAGTAAGAAATCTCCCAAACATGAATGCACATCCTATTTCATTTCAAAATTACCAAAATTATTAATTTTTTTTTTCAAAATTACACAACTATAAAACTTTTTATAAAATTACCTACTGCGCCAGCATAATAACCAATATCTTCATCTTTTTTTGCTATACCAAAATCCCTTATCTAGAAAAACACCCAACAATTTATTCAAATCACACACCATCATCATCATAATCATCATCATAAACAAAAACACTAATATATAAAACTCACCATGAAATACAGAAATGGAAACAAAGATGATATTGGTAAAGCTGCAAAATTTGAACAAATACAAAAATGATGAAATTAAAGGGTAAAATGAAAAAAAATAATAAATTTATGTATTAATTAGTTAATTAGTTACCTGCAGCAAGGGCTAGAAGAAAAACAAAGAAGAAATAGTTGAAAGGAATGGAAGAATTTGATTGCTTAAACTTTTCAAGAACACAACCTGGGCATCTTTCTTCTTCTTCTTCTTCTTCTTCTTCATTTCTTAACAGAGCCACTTCTCTGTTCTCTTCTTCATCCATTTAATTTTGTTATTATTATTGTTGTTGTTGTTTGTTATATATAATATTTTATTAGCTTAATAATTAAGTATAGAGTAGAGTTAATAAATAGTTAGGTGTCCTTAAAACGTGGAAAGAGCCAAAGTGAATCAATACTATTCTTAACACGAAACAGAGAAAAAATTGTTTATTGAATTAGAAAGGTTTTCAGGTAATTACAAGAGTGGCAGAACACAATTATATAGTGTTAAGAACCGACTTAGGGACTTAACTAATTAGCTAAAACATAGCTAACTGACTATGGAACAGTTAACAGTTAAATAACAGAATTAACTGTATTAGGACAAAGACCAAAACAGTGAAATCTAATATCCCCCCCTCAAGATGGACTGTAGATATCATATACAGACATCTTGCTAATGTGTGAGGAGAGAAGAGTAGATGGAAGAGGCTTTGTAAATGCATCTGCAAGTTGGAGAGTTGTGTTGACAGGGATGAGACGAATGGTAGATGCTTTGATCTTTTCTCGGATAAAATGACAGTCCAATTCGATGTGTTTTGTACGCTCGTGGAAGGTAGGATTGTTGGCGATGTGAATGGCGGATTGATTATCGCAATAGATGAAAGCAGGAGCATGTTGAGGAATCTGAAGATCTTTTAGTAAATATTGAAGCCAAGTGATCTCACTACCAGCAGCAGCAAGGGCCCTGTACTCGGCTTCGGCTGAACTGCGAGAAATTGTGGTTTGCTTCTTGGTTTTCCAGGAGACGAGACAGTCTCCTATAAAGATGCAAAAGCCTGAGGTAGATCGTCGAGTTGTTGGACAAGATGCCCAGTCCGAATCCGAGAAGCCTCGAAGATGTAAGGACGATTTGGAGCTGTAGAGAAGACCCTGGCCTGGACACCGTTTGAGGTATCGAAGAAGGTGATGCACGGCTTGCATATGAGGAGTTCTAGGAGCAGCCATGAATTGACTGAGTATGTTGACAGCGTATGTGATGTCGGGGCGAGATAATGTGAGATATAGAAGTCTGCCAACAAGTTGTCTGTAGGCAGAAGGGTCTTCAAGGGCTGTTCCTTCTGTATCATCAAGTCTTGCTTTCGGATCCATTGGTGTTTTGGCAGGTTTGCTACCTGTGAAACCAGTATCAGTGAGAAGTTGAAGTGTGTATTTTCGTTGAGATAAGAAAATGCCTTCTGGTGACCGTGCGATTTCGAAACCCAGAAAATACTTAAGGGGTCCCAAAGCCTTTAGTTTGAACTGGTTATGAAGAGAGTCTTGAAGTTGGTGAAGAAGTTTGTGGTTGGGGCCTGCGATGATTATATCGTCGACATATACTAGCAGAGCAATGAAATTATTGCCTGAACCCTTAGTAAACAATGTATAATCAGCTTGAGATTGTTGGAATCCCTCCATGATGAGAGCATCCGAAAGCTTCTTATACCATTGTCTAGATGACTGCTTCAAACCATAAATAGATTTGTTCAATTTGCAGACTAGATTGGAGTCATTGTCTACTGTATTTTCAAGGGATAAACCAGGTGGGAGAACCATGTACACTTCTTCGTTAAGATCCCCATTTAGGAACGCGTTGTTGATGTCTATCTGTAGTGTGTGCCAGTTTTGAATAGCTGATATAGCAAGCAATAGCTTAAAGGTTACCATCTTGGCTACTGGAGAGAAAGTGTCAAAAAAATCAAGGCCCTCTTGCTGAGAAAAACCTTGTGCAACTAGTCTTGCTTTGCATCTTTCAACACTCCCATCACTGTTATATTTTATTTTGTATACCCAACGACATCCAATTGCCCTTTTGTTTGGTGGAAGTTTGACGTAAGTCCATGTTTTGTTCTTCAAAAGTGCGTACAATTCAGTTTGCATGGCTTGATTCCAGATTTTATGTTGCCGAGCTTGTTTGTAGTTTCTTGGTTCAAAGAGAGCTGTGACAGCAAGAATAAAGGCTCTATGAGTATCTGAAAGTTTATCATAGGAAATAAGCTTACTTAGAGGATGAGGTGTGGATTTTTGATCCTATAGGATAGAATGGCATTCATAGTCCTTTAAGTATGCTAGTGGTTTGCTCTGCCTGAATGTTCTTCTTAAGGGTACTTCAGTTGTTGGAGGATCGGTATTGTGATCAACAGGTACAGATGCTGAAGTATCGATGGTTTCTGTGATAGGTTCCTGCATGTTGTCATCTGTGTTGTCATTTAAATGTATATCTGTAGGAAAATCACTTATAGGAGTGTTAGAAATAATAGGAGAGGGAAACACCATATTAGAAAACGGGTCAATAACATTATGATCAGTATTGAGAGTTTTAAAAGGATAAATGTGTTCGTGGAAAATAACATTTCTAGAGATGAAAATTTGTTTGCTATTCAGATCATAAAGTTTATATCCCTTTACTCCTTGGGGGTAGCCTAAGAAAACACAAGGTTTTTCTCTTGGAGCAAATTTGGTTCTATGTTGATGCAAAAACAAGGCAACCAAAATTCCTCAAGTTTGAGTAATCTGGTGTAGTTCCAAAGAGAAGTTCGTATGGTGTTCTGTTTTGTAGAAGAGGAGTGGGAGTGCGATTTATTAAAAAAGTGGCAGTCATTATGCATTCAGACCAGAACTTTATAGGCAGCTTAGCTTGAAAAAATAAAGCACGGGCAACATTTAAAAGGTGCTGGTGTTTTCTTTCAGCTATAGCGTTTTGCTCGGGCGTTTCAATGCAAGTAAAGTCATGTAATATGCCAAGTTGAGCGAAAAGATTCTTGAACACTAACTCAGGTGCATTGTCGGATCGAAAGCGTTTGATAGTGCATTGAAATTGTGTTTGAACATATGAAATAAATTCAGGAACTATAGTGACAGCATCTGATTTATGTTGCAACAGATAAACCCATGTGAAACGAGTGTGGTCATCTACCAATGTAAGAAAATATTTGTAGTTGGAATGGGATGGAATATGATATGGTCCCCAAGTATCACAGTGCACAAGATCAAATTTGTTATGAGCAAAAGAGTTTTTATTAGGAAAAGGTAACTTCTTTTGTTTTGCCAAAGGGCAAACATAGCAAGGAGAAGTTTTATGTACATTGTTGATAGTACAATTTAATTGTTTGCTCAAAAGAGCAAGTCTTTTATGAGACAAGTGTCCCAATCTTGAATGCCATAACTCGGCAGTAATAGAAAGAATCTCTTCTGGTTTGCTTGTATCCAAAATGTAAAGTCCATTGTTATTTCTACCTTTGCCAATCACCTTCTGGTGTGTTTTGTCCTGCATTTGAAAACTGTCAGCAGAAAATTCCACAGAGATGGTATTGAAATTGGTTAAATCACTTACAGATATAATGTTGTATTTGAAGTGGGGAGCATAAAGAACATTGGTTAATGTAAGATTATTTTTGATATAGACAGAACCACTTTGTTGGACAAAAACATATTCATTGTTCGACAGAATTAGTTTGACTTTAGGTATAGGACAGACACATTGAAACATCTTAATATTATTACAAATATGTCTTGTGGCCCCTGAGTCTATGATCCATGATTCATTGTTAGGGGTAAGACAATGATTGGATAAGACAATACCTGTAGCTCCTGAGGAAGAACTTGGGTCTGTAGTGATCATACCATTTTGTTGATTAGCAAGAAGATTTAATAACTGTTGGTACTGAGTTGCATTGAGTTGAGGCAGCAAAGTGTGAGTTTCTTCATTGGCCTTCGATTCATTGCTGGTTTGTATCTGGTTTGCAGCAGCATCCTTCGAACGATTGCTTTTGAATCCTGGTGGATAGCCATGGATTTTATAACACTTTTCGATCGTGTGACCATGTATGTTACAATGGGTACAAAAAGGTCTATTCTTTCTTGGCTGCTGATTCTTATTTCCTTGAGATTCAGACTTTGGTGGAGCATTCTTGTCATTCTGAAAGGCAAAAGCAAGATTAGCATTTGAATCTTGTCCAGTAGAGTTATTACCCTTTTGATTTTCTTCTTGAGTCACTAAGTGAAAGACACGGTTTGCTTCTGGTAAAGGGTTCATTAATAATATGCTGCTACGGATTTGGGTGAAATGATCGGACAACCCCATCAAGAAGGACATTATGTACTCCATGTGGTGGTGTTCTTGAAGCTTCTTCACACCACCACAAGTACACCCATTACATGTACAATTCGGTCTGTAGTTAGACAATTCCTCCCAGATTGTTTTCAGCTTTGTATAGTACATGCTGATAGATTGGTTATCTTGTCGAAGATTCATCAAACCTTTCCTAAGATTGTAAATGTGTGGTCCATTTCTTTGATGGAAACGAATCTTGAGATCAGTCCAAATGGCTGCTGCAGATTCATCATATAGCAAACTAGAAGAAATTTCCTTAGAAACAGAGTTTAAAATCCATGATATAACAATATTATTATTCCTAATCCAAGCATTATAAAGACTGTAATCAGTGAAAGCAGGTTTAGGAATGGAACCGTCTAGGAATCCCAGCTTGTTCTTGACTGAAATCGCCAATTGCATCGCTCGGCTCCAGGATATATAGTTGTCCTGCCCAGTGAGTGGTTGAGATACCAGTATGTTTCCTGGATTGTCTCCATGATGGAGATAATATGGATCGGAGGGATCTTCGAGTGGATTTCTTGAACTCTGTATTTGATTACTCTGATTAGTAATCTGCTGGGGATTTGTGGTGATAATCGGAGTTGGAACTCCTGTTTCTGCTTCTTGATCATTATTCGACATGGTAAGATGAGTGAAGAATCAAGAAAGAAAGATTCTGAATGAAACTTTAGAGAGCGAAGAAACAGAGAAAGAGTACGAAGGCTGGATCAGCAATTTTTGACATGCGCCACCATTGCCGGAGAAGATGAAGACACGGCAAGGCAGGAGAAGCGGAAGCGATCAGGATCAGTGGTGGGAAAGCTTACTTTCCCGCTCTGATACCATAACACGAAACAGAGAGAAGATGTTTTATTGAATTGAAAGATTACAGATGGATTACAAGAGTAGCAGGACACTGCTATATATAGAGTTAAGAACCGACATATGGACTTAACTAATTAACTAAAATATAGCTAATTAACTGATGAAAACAGTTAATAGTTAAATAACAGAAAATAACTTGTATTAACTGTATTAGGACAAAGACCAAAACAGTGAAATCTAATAATTCTCCACACCTACATATACATTTAATATATTTAATGTTGATGACCTGTTTTGTTTTAGACACACTCATTACATATAAAAAAAAAGGGAAATTTGAATTTCAATGCATATATTAGGGAATAATTTATTTTCTTAAACTTAAATTTACTTAATTCCCACATTACTCCCCCCATTTGAAACCTGCCCTCTCTCTCTCTCTCTCTCTTTCGCCTCTCTTTCTCTCTTTCTCTTTCGCTCGGTGCCGCACCCACACACGCAAACCACCCACCCACGGCAGACCACTCATGCAATCTATTGGCCTACGTGACCCACGGCAGACCACCCACGGCCGGCCGCCCCCCTCAACCCACATCATCTATGCCGACCACCCAAACCACCCAAAATGTCTAAGATAATTTTTTTTTTCAATTTTTTCCTTTAATTTTTGGTGCTTAAATTCATGAAATAGAATAACATGTTGCAATTTTGTGTGAAATCTGTTAGTTAAGGTTAGATTTAGGAAGATTATGAAGAGATTTGTCAAAAATGAGATTTTTTAGATCGGGCCCCATCCCGTCCGATGGTCGGGTCTAATGGGGGCATGGCTGGAGGTTGAAGATGACAACCCGATGGGCCCGATGGGCCGATATAGGAGGGTCCGATGGGCCTGATTCCTTGGGCTCGATGGGCCTGGCGGGATCGATTATTGGGCCCGATTGGTCCGATGCCTAGGGCCCGATAGGTACAATTTACGTTTAGGGGAAAAGATGGGAAGAGAAGAGTTGATGTAATTGGGAGAGGGTATTTTGGGGAAAACAATAAAGTTGTCATATATTAGAAATATTGGTAAGTATAAGTTTAGAAAAAAAAAATTCAAGGTAATGTAAGCATAAAAATTCAAATTTCCCTATAAAAATTCATTATTGTTATAAGGTACCAGTATCTACTACCTTCTAGACGTGTCGCTTTATAATAGACTAGTAATACTCACTAAAAGTTATTACACTAAAATATATGAGACTCGATACTCAGTTAGACCAATAACGATATTGACACGTAGGAGGGCGCTAGGTACCACTAGTGTCCTATAACAATTCTCTGAGCATTATTATGGGGCATCAAATTATCTAGCACCTCTATTTATAATTGGTTAACAGTTCTCTATAACTTTTATTAAATTTAAATAAGTAGAATCTGATATTAAATTGCACCAAGAAAAATATTACACAGAGTGTCTTTCACATTCCTCATAATAATTACATTTTATTTTTATCTTTTTATTTATATGAACCAAGAAACTCGAGAAAAGAAAGAACAATGTTCTTTCTCTTTCTCACTCTTAATTACTCTATATATTATTTTTTTGAATTTTTTTTTTTTTCAAATTTACTGTTTGGATTGCTCTATATGTAAGTTGTTATACGGATTTTAGTTGCGATTCAGGTTGCTCCGTTAGTTGCTATAGGAATTTCTATGTCAAATTCCGTAAAAATGCGAAAAAAAAAGAAACTGTTTTGAAGTGTAAAAATAAAAAAAAATCCTTAAGGGGAATTACCCCTTATACTATTTTTTAACTCTTTTTTTTTTTTTTCATATTTATGGTTTGAGTTTCTTTGGTAGTTTCTATGTGGGTTGTTATACGGATTTTAGTTGCGATTTAAGATGTTCCGTTAATTACTATAGAGGTTTCTGTGTCAAATTCTGTAAAAGTGTAAAAAAAAAAAAACTATTTTAAAATATAAAAATGAATAGTCCCCTAAAAAATTATCAAAACTTAAATAATGATAACGTTACCCTTATGAATTACAAAGAAAAAACTTATATGTATCTCGATCACATGCATGCATGGATTGGAAATATTGAGAAGAAGAATAAAATCAATTTGGGTATCTAAACAAGACATGCTATTTTCACAAGAAACTTATCCTTTCTTTTCCTTTCCTTACCTTTTTTAAAACAATAAATTCTTTTGTTATTTTATTCTATGGAATATTATGATAGGAAAAGAGATAACTCTTCCATTAATTAATTTGAAAGTTAATTATATGCTTGAAACTCAAATTTATATGCAGAGATAATAGTTATTTGAAATTTTGAGTAGAAAAGTTTAATGTTAATATTTGCAAACAAACTGGGATTAATTAGATGGCACTTTTAACTGTACCTAGCTAGAATCCCATAATAGAGACAAGTACTTGCTAAGAGAATGAATAGAATAATTCTTGAGAAGGTTATAAGGTACTGGATGCTTATATATATATATACATTATGGGATGCCTAAAAATAATGTTTAGGCATTAATAGGTGTCCTTCATTTGTAGTTCTCTATTGGAAATCTGGTGAGGTCACATTACTAGTTATGGTCATTTGAAGATCTTTAATTAGTTGCTTGGCATATATATTCACATTAGGCAAGATAAGCTCGATCGAGCTAGAGAGCTGGGAAATGTATCTTCTTAAGATACCCGGCCTTTAACCACTTGAGGCTAGCTCAAGTGGCCATAGGGGGTGCGTGTGTATTGGAGGTCCTGGGTTCGAGTCCCAGGTTATGCTGATGTAATATATAAACGCTTAAATCAAAAAAAAAAAAAAAAAAGATACCCAGCCTGAAGGAGTTCATGGATACAAAATACCCAACATTTTCAACACCTATATATATACAACATATACATGGGTCCTTATGTTTTTTTCCTCTTTTTCTTCTTCATATAGTTTAAGATTGAATTGCAATACCATTCTCAATAATATCAATCATAATGTTACTAGAAAAATACTCTTTATTATGATCAAAAATATGAATTAGTTCAACTAAATTTTGTAAAGGCTTTAACTAACTAGGTTACATCAGCTAGCTAAGACTAGAAAAGGTTTGAAGGTCATTGTGAAAGCAATAAACTCAACAACATTTAGAATGAAGAAAACCAAATGATCACCTGCAACAAAAAACACACCATTCATATTAATAATGCAATCTTAATTAGAAAGACCACAAACAAAAACTTAAGGCATATAATTCATTTTGATCATAATCACTGTATGACTAATATAAAATCATAAGAAGTTTTCTCTTATGATATGTTGAGTTTACGTACATGAAGAAATTAGTAGTTATAAAATAAAAGTAGATCTTTTTACCAGGGAAAAATGATCTATTTTGATGATTCTGTGCCCAAGAAAATCTGACCAAAAAACAAAAACAAAAGCATTACTTCAACACTTGAATCTTTTCATATAAGTATACAAATTTTATTTATTTATTTAGTGTAAAGGGTTCAATCTCGTTGGAAAGTTTAATGATGTTCCACCGAGATTGAATCGTTCAACTCTTAAGAAAGAGTTGACCGCGCCCCCCCCCCCCCCCAAAAAAAAAAAAAATAAGGGGGCTAAAGTTAGTTTTTTTTTTTTTTTTTTTAAATGAAGAAACTTACATGACACCACCACCAGCTGGACCGATCGCGTTGAATAGAGACATGACAGCCATGGATACGCCATTTGCTACTCCTCTTTGGCTTTGGCCCTTCAAATATTCATTAAAATTAATGTTAAAAATATATAGACAAAATTAATTTCAAACATTTATCAAAGTATATTTAAGACAAGGTAATTACCACAGCTCGATTTTGTAGTAGAAACAATCCCGTTGAAATGCACACCTAATCATGTATTAAATTTTTTTATGTGAAAATCTTTTAAAGAAGAAAAATCATGAGAAAATTCACTATGTTGAAACTCTGAATTTCTTTTTATGACTTTAGCTCATCATAAAATGTTACACCATGAGCTTTTTTTAGAGTGATTCAATTAATGTAGAACTCGATTGAGCCAGAAACACAAGACATAGACAATATGTTGGTATGAGAATATATTAAATAGACACTTACAGATGTTACATTCTTTAACATAGCTGCAAGATCAACTAATAGAGTGAGTGTGAGTCCAGATAGTTTTGCTATAAAAGGAAAACTTGATAGCACAACTATGGTGATGACCTTTGCAACAAAATTAAAGAAGAAATCGAACAAGTTAGAATAAATTCGATAACAAAACATGAAAACCAAAAGTGTTTTTTGTATAAAGATGAAGAATTTGAGAGACATACTGCTCCAATTCGAGCCAAGTGTACAGGTCCAAAACTCCTCTCAATTGAAGTGTACAAAAATAGCTGAAAAACAAGCATAGCTAACCCTAGAAAACATAGAACAAGGATTAATGTTAGTCTTTTGAAAAAATGCATAAGTCTTAATTAAAATAAGATTAAAGTAAAATGATATATGACCTACTCGATCTTGTTTTCTCTAACCTAAAAGAAATAGACTTACTCTTGTTTAGGGGTGTTCATAAAAACTGAAAAACCGAAACCGACCATCAAACCGACCAGACCGTAACCGAATTTTCGGTTCCACGTCATCACCGAATTTGGCGGTCGGTTTCGGTTTTTTTGACATGGCAGTCAGTTTCGGTTTTTGAAATAAAAAAATAATTTGACCAAAAAACCGTCAAAACCGCCAAAAACAGCCTAAAACCGCTAAAAACTGCCTAAAACCGCCAAACCGAAAAATCGTACAGTCGGTTTTATACGGTTATAATTTCTAAACGGTCGGTTACGATTTTCGTAAAATAAAAACCGTAACCGACCGGTCGGTTATAAAATTTTAAAAACCGACCATAACCGACCGATTTTCACCCCTACTCTTGTTATTAAACATGTTGTCGTGTTGGCTCAGGTTATTGTGCTTGAAATAGTTTAAACAATACACCACTTTCTTTATGTATAATTTTTTAATCTAAACACCAATTAGGATGAATCGTATTTGTTTTCCCTTTGAACTATGATTATTGTAGAATTTTGTTCTCTGAACGATCGTTTTAAAAGAAAGAAAATAGTATACCTGAAATGGCAAGAACTTCACCAACTTGTTCACTTGAATAGCTTAGCCCCCCATACTTCTTAGGACTCACAGCCCATAATGGAAAAATCTTAAATTGTCCAAAAAAATATTTAATATTTAATAATAATTGAAGATATTATTGCTTATTAATATTAATTAATGAAATTAATAATGCAATAATTTTATAAGTTGATTTAAATATTACCTCTAAATAAGCCATGTTATGAAGTTGGAAAACACAATACACCATAATAGATGACATTAGAGGCCAATTCTTGTGAAGACTTTGTTTTTGAGGACATTTTTCCAAATTATAATTTTCTTTATTGGGATCACATGATGATCCAATGTTTGACCTCTCTTTCTCTTCATCATTTTTATTATGAAAGTGAAGTGTTTCCTGTAATTAACAAATATATATATATATAAGATAATTAGATAACATAACATGTAATTAAGGATTAAGCATGAAATTATTAATTTTAATTTTAACATACCGGCAGCCAATAACACAAAATAGTTACACCCAAAGCAAATGTTGATATGACCAAGCAAGGCAAAAAATATGGAAATCTGTTATTTCATAATTATAAGGTTAATTAATCTGTCATTAATTAGAAATGAGCTTAATTAATTAGTATCAAAAAATATATCTTGGAAAAGCCATTCTTACCTCCCAAATACAGATTCTTTGGAAAATAATTTTGGGAACTTCTCTGCAGGCTGTAATAATTCAATTTAATGATAATTAAAATATTAAACACAAAAATAAATGAATAAATCATTGTGTGTAATTAGATCCATAATAAATAAATAGAATATATGCTTATTTTATTGTGCTGAGATAAGCATATTAATTCTAGCAAATACATGTGAAAAACCTTTCTATTTTAAATAATTACTAAACAATTTTAATTTACTAACTATTTTTCCAACAAAATAATAAGAATTAATTTGTAATTACAATTTTTTTATCTGAACACATTTTTTTATTTTCAAATATAAGATAATTACTACTAGAATGCACATTTACTATTACAGTGAAACGAAGGTCAAGCCAACTAAAGTAGGTTAAGTGCACGCTTAAGGTCCATCCAGTCGAGGAGCTTAAAAATTAAAAAAAATACACATACTTTTTTTTATTAATTTTTAAAAATACTATATTTTTTTAAGAGGATTCAATAATTTTGTTGCTACCTAAGGTTCAATTAATCTCAGGATCATCAATTTAATAAGTATAGAATAATTTTTAAACACACCCTAATAACATATACCTGTGCAAGGAAACCTCCAAGAGCTGGACCAATTACTAATCCAATTCCCCAAGCTGTGCTACTCTGAAAATTAATTATTCTTTCTCTTATATAACAAAATTGTTAACAACACTTAAAAAATAAATTATGAAAAAAAGAAGACACAACTTCTTACTATTGACATTCCCAAAGCTTGGTATTCTTTACGGCAAATTTCTGAAGCATATGCCTGAAAAATAGCATGATTTATAGCGTTTAATTAGACGGAATGAAAATATAAGAATATAAGAATGAAAATAGGGATAGAATCAAATTTTAAATATATAAGAAAAAAAATTAATAAGAAAATTATTAAATTTTTTCTCATTTTGCACTGGAAGGATATTTTCCTTCAATTTTCAAATAGAATAGACATTTTATCAAAATAATATAAAAATCATTCTATTGAAATAACATTCAATACTTTAAAATGTAACCAAACGAAGAAATGGAATGAAAATTGTTTCATTTCATTATTTTCACTAGTTTGATTGGTAAGAATGAGAATAAAAATAAGAATGAGATCTAGAAATTAAAATAAAGTATAATCTATATAAGATTATTACTCTTAAAACTATTACAACTATTCAATGGTGCCTCTAAATTTTGTTTTCATGTTTTTTTTTTGTCCTTAAATATAAGATTTACCAACAAAATGTTGTTGTAGATGTTTAATTGTCATATGTGTCCCATATACAATTTAAAATTAAAAAAAAAATTATATTGTTACTAATTATCAATAAATAAAAATAAATTAATTTTAAATTTTCTTATATTGTTGATAAAAAAGGATTTTTTAGGCTTTAAAGTTTGGGTCTAACTCACATAAACACAAAATTAGTGGGCTTAAAAATTTAGTGTCTATCTAAAGAGCATGCTGTCTATTAAGAATTATATTTCTGTCAAAATTTGAAGAAAAGAATGTGTAAATAATGAAATGAAACTACAAACAAAAGAAAGTGTAAAGCAAAGATTGAAAAATGAAAATAAAAAGATGTGTATTTGAAAGTGATGTATAGTACCCTCATAGGTCCAAGAATTCCACATAAACTTCCAAGAAGAAACCTTGTTGAAATTGCCATCCAAAAATTTGTACTAAGCCCAAAAAGTGTGTTGAAAATTACCCTAAATAATTAAATTAATTAATTAATACACATTAATTAATCAATTAATTAATTAAATGGTTATTTAAAGAGATACTAACACTGAAATTGTGCCAAAAATCAAGACTGGTTTACGACCATATCGATCAGCTATCATTCCCCAAAAAATGGAAGTAAGAAATCTCCCAAACATGAATGCACATCCTATTTCATTTCAAACACACAATAGAAATTAATATTATATCAAATAATTACTAAAATTATTATTAATTAATCTTTTAAATACAAATTACAGTTATATATGCATGCTCACCTACTGCACCAACATAATAACCAATATCTTCATCTTTTTTTGCTATACCAAAATCCCTTATCTAAAAAAAAAAACACCCAACAATTCATTCAAATCATTCATATGAAATTTCATCATCATTAACAAAAACAATAATAATATATAAATTAAACTCACCATGAAATAGAGAAATGGAAACAAAGATGATATTGGTAAAGCTGCAAAATTGGAATAAATGCAAAAATGAAATTAAAGGTTAAAAAAAGATTATATAAAATTTTATAGGCCGGGGGTTAATTAATTATTATATATATATTAATTAATTAATTAATTAATTACCTGCAGCAAGAGCAAGAAGAAAAACAAAGAAGAAATATTTGAAAGGAATGGAAGAATTGGATTGCTTCAACTTCTCCACAACACAACCTGGACACCTTTCTTCTTCTTCACTCCTCAATAGAGGCACTTCTCTATTCTCCTCATCACCCATTTAATTTGTTACTAGTTACTATTATTGCTGTTGTTGTTGTTGTTGTGTTGTTATATAAATATATTTAGTAATATTAAATACACACTTAATTATTATATCAGCCTTAATTGGGTAGTTTAGATTAGTTACACATCAATTGTGCCTAATAAGTATATACAATGTGATAGTGACCAAGCTATAAGATATTACTGATATTTAATACAACAACAAGTATCGGGTACCAGTAGTGTCTAGCACCCTCCTATGTATCAGTATCGCTATTGGTTCAACTAAATATCGAGTCCCATATAATTTAATATAATAGTTTTTAGGGAGTATTGCTAACCAATCGCAACGTGAGAAGGTGCTAGGCACTACTAGTGCCTTATAGCAATACTCTTTTTTCAGTGTCATAATATTTTTGACGCAATTAAGTATCAAGTCTGATAATAACAATCCACCACCATTATCCATGTAATTAATGTTAAAGTGTTATTATATATATGTGCACTTAGATATATGGCTCGAGATTTTCAACCATTAAAGATTAAACAAAAGAATATTGACACTAGTCCACTAGTGATATATATATAAGGGAATGAGTTAGGAAAAATGAATTTCAAGTTTTTTATTTTATTAATCTAACTTTAATTTATTCTTATTTTTTTGTGTTTAGCGATTAATTTTCTTACTCTATGCTAATAATTAATTATGTAGATCACAATGTAAATTAATTAATTTGTGTATTTGATCAAGAACGGATCGTATTTCGAATTAATCAAAACTTAAATAATAAAGTAATTAAATACTGAATTTCAAATAGAAAAAACTCATTAAATTAAAAAACATCACATGCATGGATTGGATCAATACATAGTTTATACTATTTTGAATTCTATATGTTTTTTTTTTTAACTGAAATCCACAATGTAGGTTCTCTGCATTTTCTTGTTTTAGTAATGCTACAATATGGTAAATGTTAGTCACTAATTTTTTTATGATCAAATTATATATATAGAAAAAACTATATTTAATTACCCGCTAAATTTTACTTGTATACTAGTTATAGTATTTTATATATGGTAGTATCTTTCAAAATTAAGACCTTTTTTCATTATAAATAAGTAAAAATTATATTTTATAGATGAAATAAATCATAATAACACCATAATATTGCAAAAATTAATTAATAATAGAATTTATTTTAAAAGTAAAAAAAATCATAACAATGAAAAAGCATGAAACTAGCTAGTATAGAGAAACATTAAACTTTAAAAAAAATATCGAGACAAGGTCAACATCCAATTCTGTTATTATTTTTTCAACATCCAATCCGATCCTATATTTAATATAATAAAATAAATCCAATAATATAATAAATTAAATATTTAAAATACTTAAATGACATCATTATTAGTTAAGGCTAGAAAAGGCTTGAAAGTCATTATAAGTGCAATAAACTCGATAATATTTAGAATGAAGAAAACCATATGATCACCTGCACCAAATTAATTAAAATACAAAAATTAATTTAAATGGTCTAAGAGCTTGATAATATAGTAATAAGTTTACAAATAAAGAAGAATTAGTTATTGAAGCCATAAAAGGAGATTCAATTAGATAATTACCAGG
The DNA here is from genome assembly GCF_029168945.1 of Cannabis sativa. Lineage (NCBI taxonomy): Eukaryota > Viridiplantae > Streptophyta > Magnoliopsida > Rosales > Cannabaceae > Cannabis > Cannabis sativa. Next base: position 61,250,910 of record NC_083609.1, read on the forward strand.
GAGAAATAATGCATTTTGATGATTTTGTACCCAAGCAAATCTGAAATAAATAAATAAATAAAGAGGAAAATAAATAATAATTATTAGCTTCACTATGAGATAATAAGTTATGTTGATCAACAGTGCAATATTAAAACTTCAAACAAAATTAAAGAAATTAATTTAATAAATAAATTAAATTAATTATAACTAATTAAGCAAGACTTAATTTTAAATTTAACTGCTGATCATATAGTAATATTTCATATATGGTTATATGGATAAAAACTTACATGGCACCTCCGCCAGCCGGACCGGCCGCTTTGAATAGAGACATTGCCGCCATAGACATGCCATTTGCAGCTCCTCTTTGGCTTTGACCCTTCAAACAAAAATTCATCATTTTCCCAATAATAAAACTTACTAACTTTAACTTAATTTGAAATGTTAATTATTAGATTAAACATACAAATTTCATACATGTATTTAGCAAAGTAAGAGAGAAAAATTACCACAGCTTTGTTTTGTAGTAGAAATAATCCTGTTGTAATACATATCTAATCATGTTTTAACAAATAAAAAAAAATTAGTTAAGCCAGTAATTAATATTGCCTAATAATTTCAAGAATAATTAGTAAAAGGTGTTAAGAACTTTTGGGAGTGGGTCAAAAATTTTCTATGTAAAATAGCATATCGAAATTTTTTAATGCAGAGTATATATTTCGATGTTGACATTTAGCAAAATAAATAATAAAAAAAATATATATTTTAGTATCAAATCTTTATTAATATTTGAAAACAAGTTAAAATGTATGGAATTATACAAGAAAGTAAATTAAAATTGAAAAAAAATACTTACTGAAACTAAATTTTTTAAGACAACTGCAAGATCAACTAATAGAGTGAGTGTGAGTCCGGAAAGCTTTGCTATAAAAGGGTAACTTGATAGCAAAGCTATTGTGATGACCTTAATAAATAATTATTAGCAAGAAATAAAAGAAAATTATTAGAATATAATAAAATTTAAAATATATATAGATGAAGAGTACTTTTAGAGAGAGACATACAGCTCCAATTCTTGCCAAGTGTACAGGTCCAAAAATCCTCTCAATTGGAGGGTACAAAAATAGTTGAAACACAAGCATAACAAACCCTAGAAAATAATAACAACAATAAAATGTTATTAAAACAATTGTTTTAGTTAAGAGAATCATATGCAATTTTACATACTAAATTCATGTCATACATGTTATTAGTTGTTTGCTAAGACATTGTCTCAAAATAAATTACTAGTCTTATATTTAGACAAACATGTAACATATTTACCCTAAATTTACGAGAGTAAAATATGATATTCTATTATACAATATTATTATATAAACGAAATAATATTATCTTTTTACAATTTGAAAACAAATAATATTTTTGTATGAGAAAGATAGCTGTCTTAGGTATAGATTTAGTCTAGGTAAGAGTGGATTTGGGTATTAGCGAGTCTATTTCTCAAAATTTTACAAATTATCATATTTTTTCCCATATATTCATATAATGTATAACAGTTTTGGGCCTTGTATTTAGGTGGGTCCTAGACATGGGCTTAGCCCACCTTAATGCGTAATCGACTTGAAATAATTACATAAAAGATCCTAAGATATCTAAAAAATATAAAGTGGTAGTGTACCTGCAAGGGCAAGAATTTCACCAATATCATCACTTGAATAGCTTAGCCCTCCATACTTCTTAGGACTAACAGCCCATAATGGAAAAATCTAACAAAATTGAGATTTAATGATGAATTAATTTGATCAAATTTATAATGGAAGAATTTTTCATTATTTAGTTAGTTTAATTACCTCTACATAAGCCATGTCATGAAGTTGGAAAACACAATAGAGCATAATAGATGACATTAATGGCCAATTCTTTAAAAGACTTTGTTTTGATTTTTTCTCATCTTCTTCCAATAAATCTTCTTTTGGACCATCATAATTTTCTTTTTCTTCATCATTTTTAGTATGAAAGTGAAGTGTTTCCTGTAAAAATATATAATCATCCATAATTAATAACATTATTAATAAACATGAAAATCATCATCATCACCATTATTATTATAATTATTAATGAACATACCGGTAACCATTGGCCCAAAAAAGTTACAATCAAAGCAAATACTGATATGAACAAGCTAGGTAGAAAGTATGGAAACCTGTCATTATTAATTTCACAATATTTTATTTATTTTAACCACAAACAAAAAACAATTTAAAAAAAAATTGAAATTAATTCTTACCTCCCAAATATAGATTCTTTAGAGAATATTTCTGGGAATTTCTCTGCAGGCTATAATTCAATTTTATCATTAAAATGAAAAAAAAAAAATCATTGTGGATTTATATAATGAATTTGGTTTCATTTTATAAAATTAGTGTTATTATAAAGAAAAAAATAATAATAAGAAGAAGAATTTTGTATACCTGTGCTAGGAAACCTCCAAGAGCTGGACCAATTACTAATCCAATCCCCCAAGCTGTGCTAAGCTGAAAATTAATTATTATTTCTCTTATTAATTATTTAAAAATTAAGTTTACAAACACTCCTTATTTTATACAGTGGTATTAATTCAAACAAATTAACAAAAGGTATGGCTAATTATAGGATTTTTTATCTGAATTTTGACATATACTAAATTATACTTTAAATTTTTCACCATTAATTAAAAACTCTCCTAAACTATTGAAATTGTAAGATTCAAAGAATTATGTCTAATTTCATTCAAAATTAATAATGTGACGATGTCTTTGTATCAAATTATGCTCCCCGAATTTTAATATGTACTGAATCATGTTTCTCGAATTTTGACATGTACCAAAAATTGTACCTCTTGAATTTTCATTCACATCAACTTTTCATTGGATAAAAGTTCATGAATTCAACAATCTCAATAGTTAAAAAAAAAATTAACGATTGAAAAATTAATTAAAGGTGTATTATAATTTAGTACATGTCAAAGTTTATAAGAGAAAATCATAATTAACCTATATATGAATGTATGTGTATATATAACTTCTTACCATTGATATTCCCAAAGCTTGATATTCTTTACGGCAAATTTCTGAAATATATGCCTACAAGAAAATTACATTATTAAAATTAATACATGCATATGAATTGAAACATATCAAACCAAAATAAAAATGAAGAGCATAATAATGTAATATTTGTACCATCATAGAACCAAGTATTCCACACATACTTCCAAGGAGAAATCTTGTTGAAAGTGCCATCCAATAGTTTATACTAAGCCCAAAAAATGTGTTGAAAATTACCCTATAATCATCATCATCATAATACATATATAAGAAAAATTGTTAACACTTTAAATTAAAATCATTTTATAAAAACTCATAAAAATACTAACACTGCAATTATGCCACAAAGCATAACCGGTTTGCGACCATATCGATCAGCAGTTATTCCCCAAAGAATAGAAGTGAGACCTCTTCCTAACAAGAATGCACATCCTTCAAACCAAAAATTAACACAAATAATTACTTAATTAATCATATAATCCATTTAAATTTGTTTTTAATCGAATCATACACTTAATATTTAATCTTTTATATATTAATATTAATACGTATTTAATTACCTAGAAAGCCAGCATAATAACCAATGTCTTCTTCTTTTTTTGCAATACCGAAATCCCTTATCTAATTAATAAAAACATCAATTTGATAATCATGAATAATCAAACATATACTATAAATTAATTAAAATAATTTCAAACAAAAATAAATAAATAAACTTATATACTCACCATGAAATACATGAAAGGGAACATTGATGTTATTGGCAAAGCTGCGAAAAATTAACAACAAATCAAAAAGCGATATTATAGGGAAATTTACATGGTATACTAACTTTTGCCATTTTCTTACAAAACTACTGTCAGGCGGTATTTTTTACTTTTTTACTATGTTTTTCTATAAGTTTCATACTGTAGTATACTGTGTTAAGTTTTCACTAGTATTCTACTGGTGTTTTACTGGTGTTCTACTGTTGTTTTGAGTTGTTCTGCTCTGTGTTTTACTGGTGTTTTATAAAAACACAGCATTTTTGAAAATTTTTCCGTGTGATAGTATTTTTGTAAAAGTTAACCGAAATTTCAGTATTTTTGTAAGTTTCCCATATTATATCATACTCAGGATCGGGTCAAGAGTACGGCCCACGCCTAAGGCCCCCAACCAGGCCCAAAACATTCTTTAATAAATATGCCTTATTTTTTTTTTCAAATACCATATTTTGTATTTTTACCATTATTTATTGAAAAATATAATTATTTTCTAAAAAAATACATAATTTATTATTTAAAATATTACATTTGATATTTTATAAAAATAAAAACCCAATTATATTTTCAAGATATTGTATTTTAAAATTTTACCACTATATATACAAAAAAAAAACACAAATTTTTTCATATAAAAAAATCCAAACAATTTTTTTTTGCACAAAACACTTAATTAGCTTGAGACGGCCTAGTCATACTAAGGTGAAACAATATTTCTTATTTTTGTCTATGCAATTAAGTATCGGATCTCATATAGTTTAATATACTAACTTTTATAGAATATTGTTAATCAATCGCAAGGTGACACGTCTAGAAAGTGCTAGGCACCATTGGTGCCCAATAGCAACGATCTTAAATCAAGCATTAATATAGAGTATCATTCTTTATTTTGGAGTTGTAATTTGCCTCCATTTTAGAGTTACATGCCAAAATGCATATGGAAATCGAACTTATTTCAAGAGTATTTTTGAAGTTTCAAAATCTAAAAGTTACTTTTAAAATCTCAAAAAACCAATCAACTCTTTTACATTCTCACTATTGAAAACACAAAAAAAACCCTAAAAGCTCAACAACACTAAATAACATCACTTGACTGGTTTTGAGAAAAAAAAAATAATATAAACCAAACAAGTACTATGTCAAAAAGCATGAAGTTCCATCCAAAAAAACAAATGTAAATGCCATCCATACAAATTAATCTCTACTAAATTAAGTCGCATATGCTTGAAATTCAAGAATTATTGTTTTCATATCACCGTCGAAGTAACTTTCTTGTATATATAGTGTAATATATTTGGCAAAAAGGAAAAATAATGTTAAAATGGAAGAGAGAAAGAGAGAGAAACCTGCAGCTAGGGCTAGAAGAAAAACAAAGAACAAATGCTTGAAAGGAATGGTAGAATTTGATTTCTTCATGTTATCAACAATGCAACCCGGGCACTTTTCATCGTAGTAACCCCTTTCTTCTTCTTCTTCTTCCTTCTTCACTAGTAACAGTACTTCTCTATTACTCTCTTCACTATCCATTCTTTTTTTTGAAAAAATTACTTAATTGTTTATTACAATATATCACCAGTACTACTCTTATATAAATAGAATATTCAAGTGTGACATGTAACGTATTTTTATTTTATAATATATAAATATATTTATGTTCTTAATGAGGACAATATTAATTACCTGTTTTTGGTAATAAAACAAATTGTAACACACACACACACGAGAACCTTACATATAAGTTTTTGACAACTTTGTTTCTCTTTGTGATTTTTTCTTTACAGCAAATAAAAACTGGCATTTTTTAGAAATATTAGGATATTTCCTTAGTGGCAATATTAATCATCTGTTTTTTTTTGGCTGTAAAGTTTTTCTTTTTAATCATTCATATTAGTCAAGTTTGAAGAGGTATTATAATTAATATTGTATTCGTTGATTAATTAAGAATGACTGAGAAGATAAAGATAAGAAGAAGAGTGATGATAATTAACATTACGTTTTATTTTCTTGGTTTATTTCATTTTTCAAATGTTAATAGTATCATTCTTTTTTTTCTATTATTAATTTATTGTTTTTTTTTCAGTTTTTATTACAAAATGGCCATATACTTAGTAATTGTCAAAATATTTATTTATTCATGTATTAAATAAATCAATCTAATTTTTTGCAATGATAAATAAATCTAATTGAAACCTCTATTTTGAACAAGTTGTATTAGTAATTGCAAGTGTAAAACGAAGTTAACAACAATTTTAAAATAAAATTTACATTGATAATAAACTCCTTAATTTGACTCTTCAATGATATGTCTTATCATGAACTTCTTAGGTTGGATGTGGACCATAATTATATGAATATTAATCACCTAACCATATATATTCCCTTGTTTTTTTATCTATCACAATTAATTCATATCATAAAACTCTATAGTAAGATGAATGAGTGGTATCAGAATAAATATAAATACCTTAAAAAATCCACACACACGATCGATTAGGGAATCATAAGGTAAACACACACAAAAGGTAAAGTGTGATTGTCCGTAGTCCCGTGATCCGTAAGTAGAATTACCGCGTAAGCTATGCAATCCCATGTTGCCTGAGTAAGGTTAAGTGTGATGATTTTGAGACTGTATAGGTTTAGAAATGCACAGTTAAAGAAGACTTAAATGGATTATGAGTACTACCTATGTCAACAAGGTACATCTTGTTTTCTAGTAACCCATCACTTAAAAACTCTAAAGTTAATCGTGCTTGACTTAGAGTAATTTTAGAATAGGTAATCTCTTGAGAAATTTTTTTAAGAAGGCGTGCCAGTAAGAACAAAGTACGATGAAAACACTCATGTTGGTTTGTAAAACCTGTCATCATTCCAGAAAGCAACCAGAATAACACACCCATATATAAAAACAATCAATTTGTGAGGGAAGACCCAATAGAAACTTGAAGCGAGACGTTATACACAAAGATCCCCCAACTCGCTCTAATTTTTTATTTTTTAATTCCAAACCCAAATTAATCCACATTACAAAACTATTTTATTCTGTCATGTCATTTTCTTCCTATCAAATTGATGAAGAGATTTACCAATCTATCCTTAACAAATTCTCCCATACAAAACAAAGTGTATGTTTGTCATATTGTCATATGCCATTAAATAAATGTGACAATATGACAAAAACCATTGTATGATATGCAAGATTAACAAAAAAAAAAACAATTTACTAAGAAAATTTACCATAAAATACAAAAGGCACAAATTCATGGCCTTAAAACCAATTGCACACACATAGATTGAGATTTGTACAAGATGCAAAAATAACAAATAAGTTGCAAGTAGGAAAGTACAACAAGCTTATATACATTTGAATTGAAAGTGAGGAGATAGATGACCAAATCTATCTTCTAAGTCTAAGTGGGAGAATCTTAATTTGTTCATTCTGATTTAGTCTTGCTGCTACTAACAACTTTCTCTTCTTTTTGTGGAAACACTAACTTGAATGTCCATACTGCGAGTAGAGTCGCCTCTATTGGGGCAAGCCAGTAGACAAGAATATGTTCCTTGGTAATATGATCACCGCGAGCATAAGCCCAACCGAGTACCTATGTAAAGTCAAGCAAACTCATTCAATATATCTATCAATAAATATGTTTCTAAGCAACAAAGATAAGAAGAGTGTTAGGTACTTACAGAAGCTGGATTCATGCAACCGCCGGTCAGATCAGAGCCGAGTATATGAAGAGCTAACTTGGAGACACTTGAGATCCATGTCTTCATGAAGAAACTACCTGGGATTTTTCTTGCAAGTCCTAGAGAGATAGTTACTATTGCAAAAGTGAGAAGGCCTTCTGTTAATGCGCCTCGATGGATATCAACGTTCAAACGTGGCCCAAGACCTATTTCGGGAAATGTTGCAATTATGAACCTCACCCCAGTAATGGATCCAAGAATCTGCATGGGAAAAGGAACAAAAATATAAATGGAAAGACATTCATGAAAAGTATGGAACCACTCAATCATTGGTGCTTGTTAGGAACTAACAACATAAACAAAGAATAGAACTCAAACATATTATTAGCAACTCTGTTAAGTTTCAGAGAATGGATAAGAAATTCAAACATATATGCATCAAAATATCAACTCCAACTATAATTCAGTGTCCATGATTTTCTTTTAAAACAATTATAAGTTGCATTTTGGGGAAAAGTACATAAACAAAACAAAAACAAAAGATCTCTAGCAAACAGCCAGTCACTTCCTTATAAACACAAGCTTATATGTGTTCATTTTGGTCCTATGGTTAACAATCCAGCCCCTCATCTATCTTTCCAAAGAGAGCACAAATGAAATTTTGTCCTACTATGACCATCGAAATAGATTTGAATATTTGGCATATTGATACAACCACATGGATAGAACTTACTCCCAAAAGCTAGCCTAAAAGACGGAGGAGTGCCCAAGTAGTTATATACTACTAACCAATCTTATATTTAGTTACTGTAGGATCCTAACAATACACCCCTAAAGGAGGGGACATCCATAGTGACCTACTCTACGCAGGCCCTATCCTAGGCTCAAGCAGGCTAGGTCCGTGCCTAGGACCCACCCAAACTCAGGGCCCAAAATTATTATAAAGATATATGAATATGTAGAAAGAAAAAAAAATGGTAATTATGAATATTGTAAAATAGGCTGAATAATGCATAAACCCACCACATTACCCAAAGCCATTTCTTAGGTCCATTAAATGTCAGGGTCGGCCCTGGCCCTGACTCTACAGTGACTAACTTTGGGCCTAATCCACAGGTCACCCCTTCCGCTCTGATGCCATTTGACATAAACACTAGGGGTAGAATTCATTCCCAAAAGTTAGACTAAGAGAGGAGGGAGTGCCCAAGTAGTTATATACTACTAACCAATCTCATACTTGGTCAATGCGGGATCCTAGCACAGATCCACAGCCATACCTTTGGCATGGCTTACACGTTGAAACCAATAGGGCATATGTATCTTAGACTCATCAAATGATCCTATGACTTTCTTTCATCTAGTTCCTAGTGATGATTAAGCATAAGATGACCTTACAGGCTTGCCCATGTTATGAAAAGAACTTGCCTAAGCATAATCACTAATGAAGAGTTATAAAACAAGATTGCCAATTCAAAACAAATTATTAGTTTTGTTATGAGTAATCCATATCTTGTAGATAATAAATCCATCTAAATCCCTAACTCATCTATAAATATGCATTAAATGTACTAACTTTCAATCTGTTGTAGCAAATATATCCACAAAAATGGGGTAATCAAATGTTAGCAACTAAAATTAGCAAATGAGATTAAAAATTCTAATACAGCTCTACAAAAAGTGGATAAAAGCTTAATGGAAACCACAATAAATAAGTAATCTTTAGACCAAATTACTTCCATAATTAAACATAAATTTCAGATAATCATATTCCACATAATAAAGCAATCAACTTTAAATATTGGAAACAAAAAAGATTGAAACTTTGAGTAATCAATGAAACCCAAACAATTAATTCCCAAATCTCATTTCAAAAACCATAAATCAAACAAAACCCATAACTGAAAATACCTGAGTAGGGATTCTAGCCCCAACAGTGAAGAGAAAACGACCAAAATCTCCAGAAATTGCAGAAGACAATACAGTAAGAGGATTATAAGCCCCACCATTGGTGAGCTTAGCCAAATAAGCAAAAAAGAACATATTGATAATGGAAAGAGAACATTTGATGACCTCTCCAATGGGTTCATGTCCTAAATCCAAAAAAGTGTAAACAAAGATCTTAATGAGAACCCCTGACCAGACCCACATGAATGAGACCAAGAAATCTGACAAGAGCAAAGCAAATGAAGCCATTGGGGATACAGAGTTTGATTCTGAGGACCCTTTTGGGAATGGGAATTGGAATGGTTATGGTGAGATTGATTGAGGCGTGGAGACTGAGTCCATTTGGGTTGGCTGAGGAAGAGGAAGAAGAAGAAGAAGACATTGATTTATATATTTGGTTAAGAAAGGAAAGCATAAAGGAGAGGAAAGAGGAGAATAAGTAATAGGAAATTTCTGTTATGTTTGTTTTTTTTAATATTATTATTATATTATTATTATTATTATTTTAAGGTTATTTAGGATTTTTGTTCATTATCACTTAAGTATTATATTGTTTTTTTGAATTTTTTAACCTATAAAAAAATAGTTTCTTAATTATTTACAATATTGTAAAATGATTAACACTATGTCTAATTTAAAATTAAGAGAAAAAAATGTGTATTTTTTAGAAATTCTTAAGCAAAAAATTAATTAATGATTTTTAAAAAAAATTAAATTATTTTTTAAATTAATTGACGTTGACTAATAATTTAAATTATATGTGATCATTTTATTTGGTAAATATGTAACAAAATGAACTAATTGCTGAAAAATTTAAAAAGCACAATCATGCATAAATAAAAAAAAAAAAAACCTAAATAGGGTTGTTATAAATAGTAATATTATATGTTTATGTGGACACCCAATAGGCCAATTATTAAATAACTAATGTTTGTTCAAAATTGAAAAAAAAAAATCAATATAATAATGTTTTTGTTATTATTATATTATTTGTTTTTTGGACAGTAAAGTGTATGTCTTATTGTAAGATTCTTTTATGTATATTTGTTTGTTTCACCTTAGATATTTTAAGCTATAGATAATAAAGTACAACAAGCCACATGCATGTGACATTTTACAAAATTAAGTAAAATATTAAATTAAAAAATTATATTCAATGAATTATTTGCATATGATTCACTAAATCTCAAAATTAGGGATAATTATAGTATATTATTTAAATAGATGTTTTAGTAAATTTTTTATCTGATTTAGCATTTAGTAAAAATTTGTTAGTTTTATTTTTATTTCTTTATATTATTGGCTTTTATAATTAAATAGGGTCATTTATAATTTCTTTTAAAATTTCAAATAGTTTATAACACTAAAATTAAGGTTTAAATATTTTATTACACCTATAACTATTATTTTTTACACGTACAGTAAATAATTGTTTGAATTTTATTTTTAATGCTGTAAATTATTTAAATTTTTTTAAAAGAATTTTACATGTTGAATTAGTATAGTCCATTTTTGGGATAGTTTTAGAAGATGTAGCATGTTTGAGTAAGATTTTTATTATTATTCTTTTGTGCATTTTAACAAAATAGTAAATTTTTTGGTCCATTCACTTGCTCACCTTACTTATCAATGTGTCTTTGGTAAATATGCTGACTTACTTTTTCAGTTTATTTTAAGGTAATTGAGAGCAAAATTCTTTATGTTTTAATTTCTTACTTTTAATTTCTTGATTTTTTTGTGGTAATATTTTATTTTTAAAATTGAGACACTAATTAAATTTTACTGTTAAATATTAATTGAATTGTCAATGTATATACTTGTGTATTCGTAATATTTTTATTATTATGTGTACATAGGTATTCACAGTGGCAATTTCTATTGACATTTAATAATAAAATTTAATTATCATCTCAAAATTTTAAACAAAAAATAAACTTAAGGGTGTATTGCCACAAAGCAAATAAAAAAATTAAGTGTATAAAATTAAACCATAAAAAAAATTTGCTGCTAATTCCCTTTATTTTATTGAGCATTTCTATTAAGCACCAGTGGTGACCAACACCTTTTATATGTTGCACTTTACGGTTGATTAGCGATATTTCTTAAAAGTTATTTTCTTAAGTTATATGGGACTTGATACTTAATTATACCAATATCGATATGACACTGAGAAAGTGCTAGGCACCCGTGGTGTCTTTCAACATTTCTCTATTTTATTAGAGCATTGTTATTGGACATCAGTGGTGCCTAGCCCTTCTAGAGGTGGGGCCCTACGATTGATTAATGATATTTCCTAAAAGCTATGAAACTCGATACTTAATTGCATCAATAGCGATATGACACTTAAGAATGTGCTACACAACCGTGATTCTTTTTAATATTATCAAATAATAATAAAATAAGAGCATTGTTATTTGGCACTAGTGGTGCTTAGTACTTTTTATAGGTGTCACCTTACAATTGATTAGCGATATTTTTTAAAAATTATTTTCTTAATAAGTTATATAAGAATCGATACTTAATTACACTAATAGCGGTATAACACCGAAGAGGGTGCCAGAAGAATGATATTTCTTAACATTTCTCTTAAAATAATTCAATAAATAATGACACGTGTCATTCTAAAGATAGATAGATAGAATGAACTAGGAAGAACTTAGAAGAAGAGGAAGTGGATATTGGATAAAGCTGCTAAGTTAGGCCAATGATTCTCTGCAGAGAATGACTTAAAACGACACTCCCCCAACGTCGTTTCATGGCTTCTCTGCCTTCTTCGGTTGCTGCTACTACACCAATCAATGGCGGCAACACTCCCAATAATCCCAAGCTCCATTCCTCTGACCTCAGAACACACTCCTCATCACTTTTTCCACCCACCCAAAACCCAAAGGTAACAACTTTAACTAAACTAAACTTTGAATTCATCATAATCAGTTCTTTCATGAATGTAAAAAACTGATCTTGATTGATTTTTGTTTTGTTTTATCTTCTGGGCAGAAAAGGGTGTCATCAGATTCCATTTCTAGTGACTTTCGTGAAGCACTTTCTGCCATTAGAGAAGATGCTTCTACTGAGTCATCTTACTATGTTGATCTTTTGAGAGAATGTATTGAGAAGAATTCAACTTCAGATGCTGAAATGGTTCATGCCCAGATCATAAAAAGGGGGATAATTCATAAAGATGTGTTTGTTTCAACTTTTTTAGTTAATGTTTATGTTAAATGTGGGAACTTGGGAAATGCTCGTAAACTGTTTGATAATTTGCCTGTAAGAAATGTTGTGGCTTGGACAACACTTATGACTGGTTATGTTAACAATTCAGAGCCAGAGCTTGCTATTAAAGTTTTTAGAGATATGTTGGAAGAGGGCTCTTATCCCACTAATTATACTCTTGGGATTGTTATAAATGCTTGTTCTTCATTGCAGTGGATCAATATGTGTGAGCAACTCCATGGTTATATGATCAAGTACCATATTGATTTTGACACTAGTATTGGTAACTCACTTTGTAGTTTATATGCAAAATCTGGGCATTTGAGTTCTGCTGTTAAAGTGTTTGAGAATATTAGAGAAAAGAATGTGATTTCATGGACTGCCATTATATCTGCTTTTAGTGATAATGGTGATGCTGCAGGTGGTTTGGGATATTTCATTCAGATGCTTTCTGAGGATATTCAGCCTAATGAGTTTACTCTTACTACTGTTTTGAGCCTTTGTTGTGTTATGTTGTCTTTTGGTATAGGAAGCCAGGTTCATTCTTTGAGCATCAAGCTTGGATTTGAATTGAATTTGCGAGTTAAGAATTCGATCATGTATTTGTACTTAAAAACTGGTAGGATTCAAGAGGCCGAAAGGCTTTTCGATGGGATGAATGTCAACAGTTTGGTTACTTGGAACTTAATGATTTCTGGCCATGCCCAAATGATGGAACATGAAGGTTGTAATCTTTCAGCATATGAAAGTGGAAACCAGGCACTAAACCTTTTCTCAAAATTGAACCGCTCGGGGATGAAACCTGATCTGTTCACCTTCTCGAGTGTCTTAACTGTGTGTGGAAGTTTGGTGGCCTTAGAACAAGGGGAACAAGTTCATGCTCAGACCATTAAATCTGGATTTCTTTCGGATGTAGTTGTTGGAACTGCACTCATTAGCATGTATAATAAATGTGGAAGCATTGAGAAAGCAAGTAAAGCTTTTGTTGAGATGTCTATAAGAACATTGATATCATGGACTTCAATGATTACAAGTTTGGCACATCACGGTAGGACTCAGCAAGCGTTGCAGCTGTTCGAGGATATGATACTCGCGGGAGTTAGACCGAACCAGATCACTTTTGTCGGTGTTTTATCAGCTTGTAGTCATGCAGGAATGGTTGAAGAAGCTCTTGGTTACTTTGAGATGATGAAAAAGCAATACAAAATTAAGCCAGTGATGGATCATTACGCCTGCATTGTTGGCATGTTTGTGAGATTGGGAAGATTAGATGAAGCTTTTGATTTCATCAAGAAGATGGATTTCGAACCCAGTGAGTTTATATGGTCAACTTTGGTTGCAGGGTGCAGAAGTCATGGAAATATGGAACTGGGATTTTATGCTGCTGAACAGTTACTGAAGCTTAATCCGAAACACACCGAGACTTATGGCTTGTTGTTGAACATGTACTGCGCCGAGAAAAGATGGAAAGATGTTTCCAAGGTGAAGAAAATGATGAAAGAAGAGAGAATTGAAAAAGTAAAGGATTGGAGCTGGATAAGTATTAAGGACAAAGTTTATTCATTTAAAGCTGATGACAAGTCTGATCATCATAGTGAAGATTTCCACAAATTTTTGGTGAATTTGACTGACCAAGCTAAGAGTTTGGGATATGAATCACTGAAAGATTTGGAGGTAACAGATGAGGAAGAAGTAGAGGAATCATCATCATCCTCTTCTACCACTTATCATAGTGAGAAGTTAGCACTTGCATTTGGGTTATTGAACACACCGAGTTCCGCACCGATAAGAGTGATCAAGAACTTCATAATGTGCAGAGATTGTCATAATTTTATTAAGACTGTTTCAGTACATACAGGTAGAGAAATAACCATAAGAGATAGCAGAAGCCTTCACAAAATTGTCAATGGGAAATGTTCATGTGGTGATTTTTGGTAGTCTTCTGTGATAACCTTTGTTATGATTCTTTGTATACTTGCTCTTTTGGCTGGTAAATAATCAAAAAAAAAAAAAAAAAAAAAAAAGCTCTGATTTTTAGTGTTCTTACATATTGAAAACTCACACAAGTAACCTGTGAAGAGATGGATTATGAAATAAATAATACACAAAAGATGTCATGTTAATAACACAAGTAAATCTTACTTATATAAACCTTTGATAATTGATAACATAGGGAATTTCTCTGTTTTGGCAAGTAAAATTCCAAATGAAATGACAGTAATCAATAAGAGTGCATTCAATTTCTACTTTCAAGCATTGCAATCTAGCAACCAGAATTTGGATCTTTCCAGGTATAAATAACATTATGCAGCACAGCACCAGAAATGTTATTCCAAAAAGCCAATTATGACATATTTTCCACCAAACATACAATACCTCTACTAGTCAATATCTGACCAAAGTTCTCTGAGATAACTCTTCCAAAGAAGAAATTCTTTGAAATAGAAGAATTAGGGAACAAAAACTTGTAATTCTACATAGTTGAAACAAAAGAACTGACGAAATTAATGTTTAATCCGCGCACAATTATTATTTAAACTGTTCTCTCTCTCTTTCTTCAAAAGATGTGTTGGTTTCGAAATACTGGAAATCAAATCTATGCAGCAGCAACCGCTTGTTTCTGAGCAAATCCAAAGCCCTTTTCAATGCTGGCCTTCAACTCTGGCTTAAGAGCTTCCAAAGCCTTTTGTTCGTACTCCGTCAACCCTTGAAGGTCTGATGGTATTAAAGCTTCAACACCATCTCTTCCAAGCTTAATTCGTGATGCAAAGAATGGAAGCTCGGTCAGATCAGACTGCACATAGGCACATTCATAGACATCACCGTCTCCATCAAGTGCACGAAGAGATGACTCGACAAATCTAGCTGCTGCATATGCCATCGACAAAGTTGCAGACCCTGCACCTGCTTTAGCCTCTACAACTTCTGTTCCCGCGTTTTGAATTCTAGCGGTTAGCTCTTGAATTTCTTCATCAGTGAAACTTACTGATGGTTTAGTCTTTGATAACAGCGGCAGAATAGTTATACCAGCATGTCCCCCCACAACCGGGACATCAACATCAATCAGTTTCAGGTTCTTTTTCTGAGCAACAAATGTATTGGCTCTCACAACATCGAGTGTAGAGACACCAAAAAGCTTTTTGGGATCGTAAACACCCTTCTGTTTAAGGATTTCTGCAGCAATCGGGACGGTTGAGTTGACTGGATTACTGATAATGTGGATAAAGGCATCAGGGCAGTTGTCAGCAACAGCCTCGATTAGTGTCTTTACTATACCGGCATTGATGTTGAATAGGTCATCACGAGTCATTCCAGGCTTTCTCGGAACTCCAGCAGGAATGACAACAACATTTACGCCTTTCAAACAATTGGCTAACTCACCATGTCCAGTGAAATCAATAACTTCAGAGGGTGTGTTGCAGTGACTAAGATCAGCAGCAACTCCTTTAACATTTGCTATATCATAAAGGTGTAGGGAAGAAACCAATGGAGACATCTTAATAAGAAGGGACAATGGCTGACCGATCCCTCCAGCAGCTCCAAGAACAGCTACTTTGTAAGAAGCTTGAGGCTGCAAGAGATTATAAGAATTTGACGAATTTGGGAATGCCTTTCGAGGTTTTAGAGCAAAAGAGCTTTGAAGAGCTGCACTGCTTTCCCTTCCTAGGAAAGATGATGATTCTGATTCAAATCTCACCGATCCAGCTGCCTTGAGACCAGTAAAACTCTGAAGCGAGTTATGCGCGTTGACCTTCAAAGCACAAGACTTCGAATTCGAAAGTGAGCTCATTCTTGAGCCATGGGAAGCAGTTGCCCCAAATGACAAGGTAGCTGCTGCTGATGTTGCTGCCATCTTAGACACTGTGATACATACAGGCATTCTTCTATTACAACAAATAAAATGTGGTTTATCTTACACATATAATCTTGAACATCCCTAAATTATAGAGTACAAATATGTATGCATCTAGAATACTCATAAAAAGCAATCTTTTTATTACAATCACTAAGCTAAGAACTGAGGTTTGCATATATAAATCAAAAAGCAAAAACTCAAACGCTCAATTGTACATATGTCAATTCATTTTAAAATCACCATTTTCATATTACAAAAACACACAAACTCACTACATTTCATTCAAAAAAAATCAGTTTTACTTATACCACCATTCAAATCTAACAGTATACTGCATTGAAAAATTACAAATTCAAAGCTATATTTTTTAATAAATCATGCTGCAATCCAATCGGGACATTTAGAGCGTGGACACAACCAGGATTAGAATTACAATTAAGAGCTTTTAGGCATAAAGAATTTGAAGATTAATTACAATAATAATAATAATAATTAAAAAAAATGGGTGTCATTATGAAACCACCAAAATATCGAAACATCAACTAAAAATGGCTTCTTGGGACGAAGAGAAGAGACTAAAGTACCGAAATTTAATCGGTCCCTGTAAATAAATATATCATAATCCATTTAAGAAAAGCTAGCAATTTTGAATCCTTTACTCGATTCCCATCTCTGTGTATATATTATTTCTCTTTTTTTCGAAATACAGGAACATCAACCAGATCCAAAACCATAAACAATGAATGAACAGTTACTCAAACAAAAATGAAAATCATAAGAAATGGAAGAAGAAACGAACCTTGAATGAAGATGTACTGAGATGAGACAACAACGTGAATCTGGAGATTGGAGAGAGAGAGTGAGTTGAGAGAGAGATGAGGGTTTGATATGTTAAGGTGTGTTTGGTGGTTAAGTAGTTTTTGTGGGAAAATCCGCCATTGCACTTATAATCACTATGCTTTGTTTGGTACAATAAATAGTTATAATTTTAATTTTGACTAATTTGTAACTTAAATATTAAATAAATATTTAAGTCTAATTTTTTACAGTAATAATACTTAAGTTATATTTTTAAAACTTAATAAAATATTTTCAGACGTTATTTTTTTATTGATATATTTAAAATAACTTATAAATAAAAAAAATTAATGACTTGGATTAATCAGGGAGTGCAGATACTTATAAAAATTATAAAGTTATAATTTAAGTATTATTACCATAAAAAAAATTAAACTTAAATATTTATTTAAACTGAGAGTTAATCTTAAGTATTAAACTGTAAATTACTATTTAATTATAACATTAATAAAAAAATTACACATTAATATCGTTTTAGATATTATAGACATAATTTAGTAGTTTTATAATATTTCTCATAAATAAAAAATCTTGAATTCGAATTTCTCTCCGTGTATATTAAAAAAAAATATATATATTTATATTTTGTTAAATAATAAAATAAATTATGTATATTTTAAAATAGTAAAAAATAATATTTTAAGCTTAATTGTGCTAATTTTAGTTATTTCTTTTTTGTTATATAAAAATAAATTTTATGTTGTGTAATATGTTATCTTACATTTGAATTTGTTTATACCAAACATAACATAAGATAGGGTAATTGGTAAAAGGGTGTAAGACACAGCCGCAAAGCAAATGTGAAAACAAAGAACAGAATCTACCGAATCTTGTCTCCATATTCCTCATTCAATCCCAGCCCTTCATTTTTCTCTTCATCTCACGGCTCTAATTAGCCCACCCCACCCACCAACCTTCCCACTCTTTTATTAAATTTATAATTGTTTCTATTTTAGTGAAATGAATATGAATATTATTAATAATAATAATATATAAATTTATTAATTAATTATAAATAAATTTAAATATAATATTAATTATTATAATCCTAAAATTAAAACTATTGAAATATGAAAATATATACAGTAATTTATTTATAGTGTGTAATATAAAATTTTAAATATTTATAAATAAACATGATATTAAATATTATTCAAAAATTATATAAATATAATTAGTAATTGCAAAACAAATAAAGTACGACTTTAAGACTGAATTTAAAAAATACAAGTCGACATAAGCAAAACATAGTACGAATTCGAACACCATACAAAAATTATATATTGTTGTTGTTTATGTCAATCTTAATGCATTGTGCTAAAACTAGGTCCCTCTTTCAACAAGTTTCAAGTTTCAACTGCTATAAAAATTCAACCTTTATAAAGAAAAACACCACTTTACAATCAAACTAACACAAAAAACTAATACACTCTCTTCTTAGGATGAGTTTGGAACCAACAAACAAGTAACAACCTTTTTTACTTTGACAGCCATACCATCATTCAATTCAACTCAAGCTCTTAAAACACACAATTTTCCGAGTTAGTTTAAAACCATCATCTCCTTTTACTCCTGCTCTTAGAGAACCTTGATTTGCTCGATTCATTAGGTGGTTTCCAGATGATATCGTCCAGATTGCCACAAAAACTCTTGTAAAACTGCACCACAGCATTATTGAATCCAATCATCTTATTTACCATCCAAATATTGAAATAAAAAATGATAACGAGAAAAACACCGACCTTGAGGTACTCGCTAGCATCTCCGGCTGCTTTTTGAATGTCCACCATAAAAAATGTTGGAGCAACTTCAAATATCTTTTGAAAAATAAAAGAAAAGAAAAAAGAATATCAGTATAATCAAATTAGAGATGATGGTGCCTGTAGTGTAAACTAAATTTCAATCTTTAACTTACTTCCATTATAACCGAGAACTGAGTATTCTTATCTGTTGTTGAGCCTTCCACTCTCATCTGCAAATGATCAATTTTTTTTAAGAACAAGACCGAAACAAAAAATCATTCCAAAGGTATTGAATCAGATATTGGTGAATGGTGTGGTAGCCCTTTTCTAGTTCTATGCAATTTTCATTGGTAACTAAAGACAATCCTATAATCCATGCAAGTGCACTTAGTGCCATATAGAACTGATGAATATAGATTGATGAAATCGAAACCGAGAAGTGGAATATAGAAAGGCCTTACCTTATAATTTCGAATGTGAGTCTTAAAACCCATTGATTGTGCAACAACTTCCATGCTCGATAAAACAACCTTTGCGGGCTTTTGCGAAACAAAGCGTGTTTGATATTTCATAGATTCCTAGAATTGAGAAACATAAAACTGAAACAAATTAAAAAGGACAAACATTTTGAGCTGCAGGTTCGATAAATCCATTATATGGAGCAGGCAACAAATATAATGAATCTGACACAAAATCCTACCTGGCCACGATCAAACAGTGTTGCAAGGTTTAATCCTTGAGATAAAATTATTAAGTCGAATGCATTGAGAATCAAAGGACCCATTTCTTCATTTCGACGTGGCTCGGTTTCCCTTTCTTCCTACATTTTCCATACATAACAAACTTATTAAATGAAAGGGAGAGAGACCCGAAATATCAGTTCATTAAAACTTCACAGATACAACACATCATGAAGAAGCAAGTATGAAATTGGATAAAACTACCGAAATTAAATTAGTGAAATTGGATATTCAGGATATGATGGATTATGAGATGATTTATAAAGATGGAACTTGGAAAAATTAGGTGCAGACAAGGATAATAAATGCTGGTAGTTGAATTAAAACAAGATGGATGTCACCGACCTCAGGAGGATCATCGAAAAAGGCATTCACATCATCCAGGTTTACATCTTCATATTCAAAAAGTCTAACAGAGACATAATTCTTCTTAAACCACTCGTCATCTCTGATCTGTTGAATTGTGATACGCTGCACGCATATTGGAGACATCAATGACAATCGAATTGAACAAGGTAACATCAATTAGCATATACTTTCCAAAAATTGAGTAAATAAAGGCAAGCTAAATGCTTTTTTAAATAACTGTGCTTACAGTAACAGGATTCGGGTCTAAAATTCTATATATCAAGGATTTGGCTCCAACCGGAAACCATGTTGGGCAAGAAAACTCGGCCCTCTCAATCTGCATAAATGGTTTAAAAAATTACATCTTTCACTTGCAATTATTCTAATACACAATCTAGAAGAAAACTAAGCATGATAATCGTAAAGTTGTTGCATGAATAAATTCATGCCTTACTGTAAAGAGTGGTGAGATCAAGCTCGTCAAATGGAAGGTATCCCGCCATAAGAACATAAAGGATAACTCCACATGACCAAACATCTGCTACAGCACCATCATAACCCTTGTGACCGAGTACCTGTAGAGTATCAAACCGAAAGATTGACACAATGAGAGCAGAAAAAGTGAACAGAATATCTTTCACTTTCAGTAAGTCAAATTTAGATGAGAAAGCAAGCGCCTTTAATGTATACTTCAGGTGCTACATAATTTGGAGTACCGCAGGTTGTCCGAAGGAGACTAACTCCCTGTAGACAAAACATACAAAGAAGAAAAATTAAGATTCATATCATCATCTTCAAAAACAATTCGTCTTCAAAGAATCTTACTTGTTCAGGCAAAGCACTCAAACCGAAATCTGAAATCTTCAAATTTCCTTGAGAATCAAGTAGAAGATTTTCAGGCTGTAGGGAAAAGTTAAAGACAGTAAGAATTCAATCTATGGAAAGAGAAATAAAAACCAACAATAACATTTCAGATGCCAAGCGACAATCACCTTTAGGTCCCTGTGATATACCCCCTTACTATGGCAATAATCGACACCATCGATAAGTTGTTGAAAGTATCTTCGAGAATCAGCTTCACTAAGACGTCCTTGTTGAGCCTACATAATCCAGGACTTTAAATTTTAACATATCACAGATTTTTCGAGTATAATCGAACTGCTGCTAACCTGGTGCAACAGCTGAAATTGAAATTAAACTACTTACTATTTTATCAAACAGTTCACCACCTGTAACATACTCCAAGATTATATAAATCTTAGTTCGACTTGCTAAAACCTGAATAAATGAGGACCAACCAATGCTTGTTATGGAAAAATTTCGACATCATGGAATATTAGGATAAACACTATAGAGTTCTTAAAAGAGTAAAGAAATGTATAACGAATTCCATGCCTCGAATAAACGCACAACATGAGGATGCCTAACGAGCTTCATTACCGATATCTCTCTCTTAATCTGCATAACAAGAACAATGTAGCATTACAACAGAAGAACAACTTACTCATCCTTGGTCATGCTTCTTTTAGAATCTATTACAAAATCTATTCTATGTTTACAATGTTGTTAGCAATACAATTAAATTCATTATCAGGAAGACAATTAGACTAATAATGCTGTGCTTTGCTGACAATTAGACTAAATTTAGCACTATGGCTATCTCAAAAGTCCCCAAATATATTGTCAAAGGTACCTCTTTCCATTCTAGGCAAGAAATTCTTACTGGTATACAAAATCTTGACCAATTAAAACATGATTTTCCACTCTGAGCAAACAACAGTAACATCTCATAATCAAATTTAAGTATATGAATCAGAGAGCAAACAACAATAACCCCTAATCACAGAAAAGTTGAGAAAAGAAAAACCATGACAATATTATTAGTACTAAGAGATTAATTGGGGAAAAGAGTTGAAAACCTGGTCAACCATCTTGTGTTTGATGATGGTATTTCGATCCAAAACTTTCATGGCCACACTCTCACCAGTCTCAGTATTCTGAGCAAACTTAACCTTAGCAAAAGTCCCTTCACCGATCGTCCTCCCAATCTCATACTTACCTACTTTTCTCACCACCATCTCTCTCTCTTTTTCTCTCTCTGCAACTAATATCTCTTATCAACAAAATCACACCATGACTGATACTATACCAAAGACTCAAACTTTATTTTTAAAAAACAATTAAATACAACAAAGTACAAAGGAACTTGTTGATCAAGCTTGGAAATTTACACCAAACCCAGTTGTAAAACTCAAAAGGGTATTCTGAATTTTCTACTGCGAAGAGAAAAGGAATGGAAAAAGGAACATGTTCCCCCAATTGGGGTTTGAAAATTGAAATTGGGTTAATGGGAAAAGAAGAAATTTGAGTTGTGGGGTTGAAAAAAGATTGAAACTTTGATAATTGGGTTAGGTGAGAAATGAAGATTTTGAGCTAAATCACCTTTTTTTCCCCTTTTGTAACTGAGGAATGTTTTTAATTATTAGCCGGAAAACATGTAAAAATGATTTCTTTATTCAATTTTCTATTTTATGAAGACAATCATTTTGTACTCTTTTTCTTTTCACTTTCTATTTTGGAATTATTTACTATTAAATTTTTTTGAGTGCATACTTATCCTTAAAAAAAATATCTTTACGTTGTAAAAAAAAAATAAAAAATCTCAAAATCCCATAAAAAAAAAATAAATTAAATAAAAATACTTTTTTTAAATAAAATTTCTATTAATAATTAATAAGTAAATGAGATATATCCTATTTCATCCTATTACATGCAGATATAAAAATATGTTAATTAAACAGTTTACATTAAATAAGATAAAAGTTCTAATAATATCTTGGAATTATTGCATAGAAAATATAAATTTTATTTACAAAAATACTTCCATAAGGTAAAGACAATATATATACATTTTATGTGACTTTAATTACCAAAATACCATTTACACTATCATCACTTACACAATCAAACGATGGTTGCAGGGTGGTTGCTGCGTGGTTGCGCGGTAGTTGCATCAGACGAAGGTATCAATCAGGCGATAGTTGCAGGGTGGTTGCTAGGTGGTTGGCTGAAGGTTGCATCAGACGAAGGTTTCAATCAGGCGATAGTTGCAGGGTGGTTGGCCGAAGGTTGCATCAGACGAAGGTTTCAATCAGATGAAAGTTTCTAGGTGGTTGCTAGGTAGTTGGCCGAAGGTTACATCAGATGCAGGTTTCAATCAAACGAAATAACTGTTAGCAAAATATTTATGCAACTGTTGTGAAACATTAAAAATCAAAACAATATTTCCACGTACATAACTTTATCTACATTTCTTTATGATTTAATATGAACAAATTCACCATTAGAAATTTGGAAAACAACAAAAAATACACTAAGATAAACATTTTACTATAGTATCGATGTAATTTTTTTGGATTATACTTGAGTTGGATTGTTTGGGAACTCCAGTTCAACTTTTTGAGATCTGTCTTTCATGGATCTAAAAATTGAAGTCAGGACATTAGTTTTATACAAACTAAACTGAATTTCTTGTTGAATTTTAGTTTCTTAGTAATTTTTCTATACTTTTTTTTTTATGAATTCGAAACAGCCCTTGTTTTGATTGATTTTGGTCGTCTTCTCAGGTGAAGTTGCTGGAAATAATAGTGGTTCTCTTTCTGGTTGAATTTTTATTTCGGTTGCATTGGGTTGCTGCGTAGTTGCGAATGGTTGCGCGATGGTTGCCCAGGAAGCATGGATCCTAGGTTGAAGGTGTGTGTAAGTGATATTTGTGTAATTTTTTTTATTTGGACTGTATATATGTTTATTTGGCCAGCTGAAAGTATATATTTTTGTAATATTGTTATTTTTTTATTAAAACTCAAAAAAAAAAATTAAATGATTCATAAACTGCTAAATATAAAATATCAAAATAATGTGAAGAACACTAAATTTATATCCCAAATGAACAAGTAGCATATCATACTTATCAATAATTATAAATATTCTGAATAATATAAAAAATATTAAATTTATACGATTATTTAATTAAATTTTTATTTTTTTATTTAAAATGCATGTACTTATGATGTGGTATTACCATTTGGCAATACATGAAATATATGGATCAAACATAATGTTTTTAATTAATATTACAAACCAAAATTGGATAAAAATTTTAAAAAAATTCTTTACTTCTAATCAAAATAATATCCTTTTTATATTTTTTTCCTCATTGAAGTGAGCTTTTTATTTTGTTTTAGAAAATTTACTCATTTGGTAACATATGATGCTATTAACTTATGTTTTTGTCAACTACTAAATTGTGAAAGATTAAGGATTTTAGGTGGTTCAATTGACTTTTAAGTTTGCAAATTCAACAATGTTTTTTTTTTCATGTAAAGTGAGACCTCAACCTTATTTATTTGTAGGCAGTTGGGGATTTTAATGCTTGTAAATGAGTATTAAGTATATTTAATATTGAAGCTAGTAATTATAAAGTAAATACACTATTTTAAGCAAAGAAAGACTGAAGAGTGTGCTAAGTGTTGTTAATGAGCTAGCTAGACTAGATTTGTATATTATGAAACGTTTTATTTCCGGGGTAATTTGAAAAATACCACTTTTATTAATCAATTGATTAAATTTACCCCTAATTTTATATTTAATTGAAACATACCTCTTTTTATATGTATTGTACCCAAAATATCCTGACATAAGAGAGTCACATAGAGAGTATCTTAAAGTGACAAGGGCGAAATTGATACAATATTTAAAAAAAGAGGTAAAAATGATAGACTTTAAAAAAGAGGGTAAAAATAAAAGAGAGCAATATAAAAAAGGTATAGAGTGTAATTTCCTCTTTATTCCCTTCCTCCCAAGTATAGTTGTTCAAACATACAAGGAAATGGGCCGGAGCCCACTTTTCAATGGGCTGGGTCATGGGCCTCGAGATGTTCCAACCATTTAGACCATTTTAGCTTCGAAACACCGTATTTTTTATTTTTTGTTTCGAAAATTATACAAAATTTCTTAAAAAATTGTGGTAGGTTTTATATATATTTTTGAATAAATAAGAAATCTAGGGTAGTAACTATTTTTAGTTGTTTCCGTACTTTCACAAAAGAAATTTATAAATTTTGGCATTATCTCCAAGCAAACAAAAAAAAAATATAGATATTATCGTAAATTTCCTATCAATTGTTAAATTTATCAGTTAAGTAATTGGTTATCGAAAAATCGTCAAGTTAACATTTCAACATCTTATAGCACTAACGAGTTAATAATAATTATTGGTTACTTTCATAACAAGGAAGACAGACCATGAACTATGATGACTACTTAGATATTTATATGGATTTACTCCATCCGCAGACAGATTGAGACGAATATGTCTTGGTTTAGATTTGAATTCAAGATTTATGTAATTTACTTTTTTTCAAGCTTGAGAATCTGCAGGATGTCTGAGTTTTCCATCTTTAATTCTCTTTGTCTCATGCCAAATTAAATTTTTAGAATATTCTGCACTATGATATAATCGTTTCAGTCGCGGAATCAAAGGCATGTACCACATCACTTTTATTGGGGGATAAGTTTCCTATTCTACTTACTCTTGTTTACTTTATGGCGGGATAAACCATAAGTCGTGCAATAATCCATGCCTGCATATTAATTCCTTACGATATAAAATGCAATCGTTCAGACATGCACGATTTTTTTCACACTTCAATCCTATGGAATTTAAAGTTTTTTTCACTTCATATGTAGATTTCGGGAAGCAGTTGTCAAATGGTAAGATATCTTTAAAAGCAGCTAAAAATTGAGTAAAATATTTATCGCTCACTCTATTTTCTGCTTTGATGTTGTAAAACTTTACCATTGTTGGTAATCTTAGTTTTTTACAACCATCGAACAGGAATTTATTTGCATCACTTAGAAAATTATCGAATTTTTCATGATCATTAAGAAATTCCTCATGTGCTTCATTAAGCAAGTCTAATGGATGATCATCGAAATCATTGCCCTCCGTATCATCTACCCCCCGCTTTTCTAATTAATATGGATCATCAGCTAAATGTTCGCCATGCCCATACCAAGTAGTATAACTTCTATTAAAATCTCGTAAATACACATGGTCCTTAATCATTGTAATATTTCCTTTAGATCCATTACAACAATCTACACACGGACAATGAATATGTTCGAGATTTTTAAAATTTATTAATACAAACTCTAAAAATGCATCGAACCCTACATAAAATTGCAGTGTGTCTCTCTCCTCACACATCCATGATTTATCCATACAAATATCCTAACAAAAAAAAAATCAATATTTAATAACTAATTATAACTAGTTACTACTTACACAATGTAGCTAATTAAATTTCTCACGTTTAATTCATATTAATTTATATATTACTAAAATTCTTGTTTTAGTTTGGTTCATGATATTCAATTGTATAAGTTGTAATTAACTAACTAGGGTAGTGTTTAGTTGATTGAAATGTTGGTAGAATTGGAATGACTTTTCATAAAGTGAATCCATTCATTTGTTTGGTTTGTCATTTATAATTGAAAAGTTATATAAATATGTTGTGTCACCTAATTTCTTACAACTAGCGAGTAATTAACAAGTTATTTGTGTTATGTATTTTTCCTTCAATATTTATATTTTTTTAGTAAAATTTATTCTAATTCTACTGAAATTTTGGCAGCATAATGTCTGTAAATGGACGTTCTCAAAAATTTTAAAAATGCCTAAAGTAACAAACAAAACAAATATAACAATATAGAACAAACAAAATAACATAAACAATACAAAATTTATCCACCCATCCGACCACAGTACATGTATTCGCAGAACCTACTTCACTACAGATGAATACTAAGATATTTAAACTCCACTAAGCATGCATTGATAATTAATTATAATAACAAAAAGTTAGTGAATGTATATACATATAGCAAGTTAAAATCCGATCAATACCGAAATATGTCGAACCTAAAAAATTAGCTCACAACCTACAATATAATGCAATACAATAAAATTAGAATTTTAATTATTTAATTACTTACTAGTTATTAAAAAAATGTAACAAGTTACTAGTTACTAAATTCTATAGATTAATTTTTTTAAAAAAATAATATATACATATACATATATAATCAATTATAAATATATCACACTAACATAATTTTAAAAACTTTATTTCTAAACTAATTAAATCCCTACTACCTCATTCATAACAAATATATATACAATACAATTACACAATTTACACAAATAATATATACACACAATATATATAAACACATATTCAATATTAAAATCCAAAATATATACATATATAATATTATATATCAAGTTAATAAATATTTACCTTATAAATGCAATTCAGCGATAAATTGCGATAAAAATCCAGCCACCTATAGCACACACACATCATAATATTAATAAAATAGAAAAATTCCCAAAAAAATTTACAAAAATGAAATATAGCAGTGTACATTAATAAAATGAATAAAAATTATATTTATACCTTAATGGACGTTGAGATTCAACGTTTTCTCCGCTATAATTGGTGGCCGGAGTTATATACCACTACCTTTTATTTTAATAGGGTCGGGTACAGTAAAAAATGGGTGAAAAAATAAAATTTTTTTAGTGTATAGGATTAGATATTGAAAATAGAAAGTTTTTTAAAAAAAATGGGGTGAAATGATGAAGAAATAAGGGAGAATGGAGGGTTTTCCACAGTGGTTGGCGAGGGTTTCTAATGGGTTTTCTAGGTTCTACTTGTTGAAGAAGTTGATGAAATGAGGAAGACGAAGTTGTGGGTCTTTTTATATAACCCTATGGCTTCTGTTATTAGCTAGGGAATAACCAGCAGGTGCATGTCGTGTAAAGAGTGCTCCTATGGCGTCGGTTAATACCTAATAACCGACGCCATAGGGTTAATAAAAAACCCTCAAAATTATCCATCCTCCAACCGAACATAGCTATAATTAAATTTTATACCTACAGTTTTTACCAAAAAACTGCCTCTAAATTTCAATTTCAAACCAGGCAAGTAATTTAACACCCTTTAACTTTCTTTTTTATAAAATGGGTTAAAATAATAGCCTCTAAAAGTCCATATTGTAGTAGTGTACTAATTGTAAATTTCTCACACTATCATATAAAAAAATTGAATCATCCATTATTTTTACACATGCTAAATACCAATAAGGCTCTCTATTTGTAAGAGGTTCAACCAAAAATTATTATATAAATATATAGTGTAATCATAACAACCTCAATTTGTAACCAAAATAAAACAATTCATAATTCATAAATGAGAAAACTAAAATGCAGAGAAAAAAAATTGAAAACAAAAAACAATAAAGAAGACAAACAATTTTAAAGGGGTTCAAAATTTCCCTTGAACTTCTTTGAAGGAATCCTTTTCCAATATGACAATGGTAGAATAAAGAGTTTGGTTCTAGAAAGCTTGAACTGTTATTAAAATTTATGCCACAATTATTTAATTTACTACTTATTGAGTATTATGTTCTTTATACAAATTGGCTAGTTATCATGAACAATTTTCAATGAATAAATAAAAATTGACATTATGATTTTTGCATTAATATTAATCGTTATATAATAATTTAAATTAATGCTCTAAAAAATATCGACAACGTGACAACACATATATGATTAATTTCATAATCATAAAGATGGAGATAATAATAAAAGGCAAACATTAATTAATATTATTAAACTTGATAAAGTGCTAATAATAATTATTATAACAAGTAGTAATAGTACTTGAGATATAGTAGGCCGTTAAAGCAGCTCTACATTACATCACATTACATTTTATTATAGTACTATGCATAGACAAATGCATAATTTTTATTGAATTGGATTGGATTTGATTGATTAAAATTGGACAAAACTGAAAGCTTGTGTAGAATATTGAGCAATACCGAAAAGAAGGTTAATGAGATTTGTGAGAATACTGAGTTGTCCAAGAGGTGCCTTGAAGACTCCACCAACTGGCAAGCCTGCACTTTGAACGGTAGAAACTACGTAGTTCAAAGGCAAAAATGTAATAATATCAGTGGGAATGTAAATGATTTTAAATAGTCCCTCTTCATTAGTCACTGCAGTGGCTAGAACTTGATTGGTGACGGTGTTCAAGAGGACCACCGACACTCCAGAGATTGCGTCGGTTGGCAATCCTTGGGTACCAGCTATGGATCCAACAACGTGAAGTTCAGTTATCGTCTTGGTCACTCCATCTATGAGTATGGTACCAGTAGCATTGGCCACTGATGATGTGGTAGCAATCATAAACACCACAAAAAGCAAAACCCCAATAGACTTGGAATTATTTGGTGCCATTATTGCAATATAATGATGATATGTATATAGTTTAGAATGAATATATGATTGTAATATAAGAATAAGATTATAATTGTTTGTGGATATAAATTTTAGCTTATTACCAATGTATTTATAGAGATGGAGTACTCTTGTTTGAATATATTTGATCATCTCAATACATTATTATATGTGCTACTAGTCCATGTGCATGTGCATGCATTTTTATAGTAACGTAAGGAACAAAAAGTTTTTTTTAGTATTATGAGATCCATCTAACAAGCTATTCATTCTTTTTTCTTCAATAACTTTTAACTGCTTACCTCAAAATACAAATATATATAAATATATATATATATATAATTATAACACTAATCCCATTAATTAATTAATTGGTTCTTTATTTATCGAGATCTCAAACTATTTATTTATTAATTAATACCCTAAATAGATATATCTATCCTTCCATCTGAATTCATTAATTAGTTCTAATTAAAATAAATGCTTAATAAACACAAGCAACTCTACTATACTAGAGTTGATAAAACACACGAGAATTTTAGCATAAACGATTTTAACTTATACTAGTTTTAGGAAATTTTTAAATAATTTTGATAAGTTTTTTTTATCCATATATATTGTTTACAAATTAAATAGATTTTTGAACCCTAACCATATGCACAAATTATTCAAAAAATAAAAAATAAAAAATTTAAAATGGGTAAGAGAACTCCCAAAGCTAGGGGTGCACATTTACACCTAAAAATCCATTCACCCAACAAACCCGCCAAGCTCAAAACTTGAAAAAAAAAAAGTGGTTTCAATTTTAGTAGACCGAGTTCAGGTGTAATTCAGTTTTGTACCGGGTCGGGTTCAGGTTTAATATGTTTGAAAATCCAAAATTCGAAACCAATCTGAAACCCAATTAGCATTTTTTATATATATATTTTTTATTTTTTTATGTATATAAATTATAATTATATTATAAATGTCTTTTTAATTTTTAATTATAAATTTGTGAGTGTGTTAAATTGTTAATGTGTTAGTTTATGTAAAATGTATATATAATATATATAAGTATTTTTTTGAAAAAAGTAAAAAAAATTAGCATTACAAAAAAATTTACTTTTAGTTACAACAAAACTTGTGACTAAATAAAGTGAAAAAATTGTAACTAATTATAAATTATTATTCTTATGTTGTGACTAATAGGTCCGTGACTAAAGGTATTAGTCACAAAAATTATAATTTGTTGTGACTAAACGTATTTTTAGTCACAATACTTGTTGTGACTAAAACTAAATTAGTGACAACTTGTAACTAAATACTATATTTTAATCACAAGTAATATTTTGTTGTGACTAAAAGTTACATTTTGTCACAAAAAAATTATATTGTAAATAAAAAATTGTCACACTAAAAGTAGTAATTTGTTGTAGTGTAGATTGTGTATAATTAATGTATTAGTGTAAAATAAAAATTGATGATAATATATTGTATTATTGTGTATAAGTGTGTATTGTGTTTGTGTATGTGTATGATAATAATATATTGTATAATTGTATTGTTTTGTAGTTTTTTTGTTAAAAATGTGATATTTAAAAAGTAAAAATTGAAGCCTAGCCCAACCGGAAACCCACCCGAACCTGTCCCAACACGAACCCGACCCACCGCCGGACCAAAAACTCGATCTCTATACAGGTGGATTCGGTCCCAAGATTCCAAAATCTGGACCCAAAAAAATCTGGAAAATCCACCCAATGTGTACCCCTACTAACAACTTCTCTACTCTATCTACATTATCAAAATTTTATTTTATTTATTTTACAGCATACTTTATATTAAATCATACATCAACTTCTCTAAAATAATAACCAAAAGTTTACTTTTTAAAATTTTAATATATTTTATTTATTTCAAATGTATAATATTATTAGTATATATACACATATATCTTCATAAAAAATAATTATTAAAACTCAAAACAATTAATAAAATATGTTTGTAGCAATGAATAGTATTCTATAAATGTAGAGCATGAATAATTTTAAAGAAAATTTAAAATGAAAGAGTTTAGAGCATATTTTTAGTGCAGTTGTTTAAATTTTTAAAAAGCTCTCTATTTTAAAGAAGTTAATGTAAATGCTCTGCGGTATTAAACACTATCATATAAGAAAAAAAATAAATTATAATTTTTGTACATGCTAAATACCATTAAATAGCTAGGGAACAATATAACTTTAGTATGAGTGTTACTATTGCCGACCTAATTTATTTTATATAAACAATTTGCATTGTACTTAGTTATATTTGGCATCCACTAGTCTTTTTAAAATTATAAATAATTAATTTATGATTCTAAAAACTGAATTTAAATAATAAAAGAAATACTATTTGTACAATTAAGGGTAAATACCATTTTGGACCCTGTGTTTTGCAAAAGTTACAGATTGGACCCTGTGTTTTGTTAAATGACAAAATGGACCATGTATTTTCTAAAATAGTAAAAATAAGACCCTGAGCTTAATTTTTTAACAACTTTTTTTTAATACAACCAACTTAAAGACAATGCTTAATACGAACAGATACAAAAAATGTAAACAGTTTTGTCATATCACTTTTAGATCGAATTATATTTAAACTTTATTTTGACAAAAAATCAATTCAGGGTCCTATTTGTACTATTTTAGAAAATACAGGGTCCATTTTGTCATTTAACAAAACACAGGGTCCAATTGGTAACTTTTGTAAAACAGAGGGTCCAAAATGGTATTTACCCTACAATTAAATATTTGATTCTATTTTCAAAACCTTTAAATTATTTAAAAAAATTTAAAAATTGTTGGATACATTCAATAATTACACAATGTACATATTATAATATAAAAAAAAAAATTAAGTTGCAATTTCACCAAATATTAAAAAAAAAATAGAAGCACTCTTAATAACCATTTAAAAATAAATAACCAATACATTTTGCTGTATATTATTATAGGGTAATATTATTTTAGATTGTAAAAGTTACAGATTTGACCTTTATTTTGTTAAATGACAAAATAAATCCTGTATTTTTTGCTCAATTTTCGATAATTTCTTTTTAATATAATCAACTTGAAGATAATTCTTAATACAAATAAATGTAAAATTTTAACTAGTTTTGTTATAACATCTCTAGGTCAGATTATTATTAGGTTTTATTTTGACAAAAAATTATTTTAGGGTCCTATTTATATACTATTTTAGAAAATATAGGATCCATTTTATCATTTAATAAAATAGAGAGTTCAATCTGTAACTTTTGTTAAAACACAAGATCTAAAATAATATTTACCCTGTGTGAATAAATAAATGTTTTGAATTTAAAGCAAAAATATTAAATTAATGAGATCATGAATATGATAATCAAATGAAAATTATTATATATATAAACTACAAATATGAACATTTAATTGCATGCCAATGCTATACGAGAATATATATATATACTAGATTAAAGTTACGTGGCGAGTAAAATTTATTTTTATTTAAATTTTAGTGGTTTTTTTTTAATAAAAAAATTGGTAACTAATTTTGAATTATTAGTTAACATATTACATAACATCACACACCAAATAGGCTAAAAAGCAAGTCCACAACGACTCTATTCTGAATCCATTTTGTCAAGTCAATATATGCAAAAGCCTAAACTCAATAAATTTAAGTACATGAATAAGATTTATTTTTCACCACATTCAATTAATTGAATGTCCAAGAATATGTGGGCAATCAAGAGAGCTACAAATTTATGATAAAATAATGTGCACTGTTTCTGTGAACTCTCAAGTCTCACTAAAGAAAAACACATCATACTAAACAGAGTGAAGAAAGAAATGAATCTCAAAAGGCACAAACTGAAACAAACACTACAGAGGAATTTCGACATACATTTTCAACTGAGATTTCAAATGTTGAATATGCCAAAAAAATTCATAAATGTTCCTAAAGACAATTTGAAACAACATAGCAGAATATAACTACTCCAAATAAGTAAGAAAGCTAGGTTAGGATGGTTTTGAATTGGAAAACCTCAAATCCTTAGACACAGAATCCTATTGGGGTTTGAGGAGCAGAGTAAGTATAGGAATCACATTTGGTTTGAGGAGCAGATTTCTACATCTGGGCATAAACCAAAAGCCCGTCATTTGGAAAATTATTGCAAATAAACCCATTAATGATGGTGTTCTAAAGAACAGTAGCTGGGCGAGGCAAAGTATCAAATTATCTACTCTTCTTCTCTCAAAGCCAGCACCACCTACCGCAACCTCCAAAATCGATATTTAATCCCAAATTCAAATGTAAAATTAGATTGTATTATTCAAGCATCATGAAGATTCTAGACTCAAACACATATTAACATTGTTCTAATTAGATAAAATTAAAGAAATAGAAATAGAAAATAAAAATTACATCGCATGTAAATTACATATGAACAGTAAGTAATCCATCTTGAACTTCTCCGCTGCCTAGACGTTGTATTGTCATCAATACAGACTTTACCTAAAATTTGAGTAATCAATTTGAAAGCAATTTCTTGCTTCTCCAAACTCTCCACAGTCTCTTCCTCATTGAACACGAAATTCCCACTCATTTGATCTGAAATTTGGCTTGAACTTATAGGTGAATTTTGTGATGAAATCAATTTCTCAGCATTAGAAGCCGAAATTGAAGGATAGTTTTGAGACAGGGCAATCAAAAAGCCCTATAAATACCCAAATCTCCTCCTCCTCCATTACCGATAGCCAAAACTACAACAATCGCCTGTCAACTCAGCTATCTCAGTTGCAAAATTCAGCGACGATTCCGCCGCTTTGCATACATATCCCAAAAACTCAGCACAGAACGAAGCAATCGCATCAGTACCAAATGCTTGCGGCCAAAACGATTTACCGAATAAGTCCGAATAGAACAAAAGAACTCCAAAACCACTGCTTTAGGATGGAGATCAGCGCATTCTGGACATTTTGATAAGAACCGAGCCACGACAAGGACAACATTGAGTTGAGAACACGAAACAGTAGGAGAGACCATTGGATTATTGGGGCTTCAGGGATTGAAATTTGGGTTTGGTAGAAGAAAGAATAATCACAATAAATATGGGGATGAAGAATCGCATATAACAATTTTGATTTCTTGTGGTGATAGAGAATTGTTGGGATTGAAAATCGCAGGTTTTGTTAGAGAAGAAATAGGAATCGCAATAAGTATTTTGGTTTGAATGAGATTAATTAAAAGAAGAATATGGTCTCCGTTAAAGTTAACGGAATAAAAAATAACAAATCGTTAAACCAAGAATTGCCGTTAGATAGGCACTTTTAATATATAAAAATTTTTTTAGTCAAAGCATAATTTTTTTTAAATAAATGTGACTTTTAGTCACAACAAAATATTACTTGTGACTAAAACATAATATTTAGTTATAAGTTGTCACTAATTTAGTTTTAATCACAACAAGTATTGTGACTAAAAATACATTTAGTCACAATAAATTGTAATTTCTGTGACTAATACTTTTATCCACGGACCTTTTATAAAATCACAACATAGGAATCATAATTTATAATTAGTCACAATTATAATTAGTAATTAGTTTAGCTAATTAATTATGTATATGTATTTATATAATTGTGTTGAGATGTATGTACCAAATTAACCAACTAGTATTATAAATTATATAAATATATATATTAATTAGTTATTAATTAAGTGCATGCATGTGTGATTGTAGTAACTTACGTGAGAAGAAAAAGCTTTGTCAGATCCAACTTATTACAATTTGTATACAACACAACTTGCACTCTTTCATTTTATTTTGAAATTATATATAGATTGAATATTGTGTATATATAATTTAATTTACTTCTCTCTTATATCGTACGTATTTTATTTTAATAAATAATATAAATTATTAATTACTAATATACATAATAATAAGATCATCTTTAATGTAAAATTTAAATATATAGTGTTAAAATTAAAACGTACAAAAAAAATAAGAAATGAAAATCTTTATTTGACACACAATATATATATTTACAATTGTGTTGTAATACATATATATACACTAAAAAAAAGTCCTTAGAAACCTTTCTGTTGTTGTTCTTGTGGATTTTTTTTTTCGCATCCTTCTATTAATTCTTCTTTTGTTAAGTTTTGTGATTGAAAAACATTAAAAGAAATGGTATATTGATCTGATTGAATGATATATATATGGACAAAATAAGTGTGAAGCAATGAATTCAATTAATCAACTAACTGACTCTAGATGAACAAAACTAATATAACGTGGGAAATAGTATAAATAACATTTATAAACCGATGGGAAAAGCTAATTTTATAGTAGTGAACTAATCTTAATAATTTTAATTGGTCCTCTCAAGATGGAGTGTAGAAATTTTCAACACTCATCTTGGATACAAGTTCATAGAAATAAGTAGGAAATAGATCGACTTTGTGAGGATGTCTAATATGTTTGATTTGGAGGAAACATGGTTCGTTTTGATAGTGTCATTGTCTTTTTTCGGATAAGATGACAGTCAATTTTCATATGCTTAGTTTGGTCATTGTATACTAGATTTTCAAAGATGTGAATAGCTGTACTATTGTCACAAAAGAGTGTTTAGTGAAGTTTGAATTTTATGCCAAAGTCATTAAAAATGGAGTGTATAACCAAGTAAGATTTTAGATTTTATATTTGAGAGAGGTAATCTAAAATCAGATTTAGAATTGCTTGGATCATCTTATTATTGCTTGATTGATTAATATTAAATAGACAGATGTCAGAAGGAATGAAAAATGTATTGCTATTCCTTGAGAAAATAATACACAGTACAAGCAAATATAAAGTAAAGTAATGACCCATTAAGGCGCACATGTCACCTACACAAATAAAGTAAGAAAAGATACAAGGAAATAGCATAGGAAATATTTTATTGTTTAACATCCCCCCTCAAACTCACAGGGCTGGGAAGCATAGTGAGTTTGGTTCGAAGCTTCTGAAACCGAGAGGCAGCGAGAGGCTTAGTTAAACAATCAGCAACTTGGTCTTCGGAGGGAGTGAAACAAAGCTGTAGAAGACCACTCTTGACTCGTTCACGAACAAAGTGGTAGTCAATTTCAACATGCTTAGTCCGAGCATGGAGAATCGAATTGGAGGCAAGATGGAAAGTACTAATGTTGTCACAATGAAGAGTAGGAGGGACGGGCAGTGGAAAGCCGAGTTCTTGGAGAATTGATTGAAGCCATGAAACTTCGGAGGCTCCATTGGCAAGAGCGCGATACTCCGATTCGGTACTCGATCGAGATACTACCTTCTGTTTAGCCGA
The DNA here is from genome assembly GCF_029168945.1 of Cannabis sativa. Lineage (NCBI taxonomy): Eukaryota > Viridiplantae > Streptophyta > Magnoliopsida > Rosales > Cannabaceae > Cannabis > Cannabis sativa. The sequence goes on from NC_083609.1 coordinate 61,287,837, forward strand.
GGACCAAGAGATGAGATTGAAACCGAAGTAGACACAGTATGCACTAGTGCTGCGGCGATCATTGGGACAAGAAGCCCAATCGGCATCCGTAAAGCAATGAAGCTCAGGTGAAGGGTCGGGTTGGAGGAGAATTCCAAGGTGAGTCGTGCCATTGAGATATCGAAGAACACGTTTGGTAGCTTGATAGTGAGTTGTGGTGGGTGCATGAAGAAATTGGCATAATTTTTTTTACCGTAAAGGAGACATCCGGCCGAGTTAAGGTGCAATATTGCAATGCACCTACAAGGCTGTGATAGGCTGTAGCATCATGAAGGGGTTCACCATCATACATGGACAAAGGTGTAAGAGCCATCGGCGTGTGGACGGGCTTGGTATCAAGGAAACCGGTTTTTGTAAGAAGATCTAGGATATATTTGGTTTGAGACAAGTGAATACCAGCCGGAGAACGATGGACTTGAATACCGAGAAAAAAATGCAAGGGTCCAAGGTCTTTGACAGCAAACCGTGTGTTGAGGAATGCAAGGAGTGCATTAATTGTTGAAGAAGATGACCCTGCCACTATAATATCATCCACGTATATCAATAGGATAATGACATCAGAACCAGATCTGTAGATGAAGAGTGATGCATCGGCTTGGGAGGCAACAAAACTCCAATCAAGGATTGCTGTACTAAGCTTGAAAAACCATGCCCGTGGAGATTGTTTCAAACCTTAAAGTGACTTAGTGAGCTTGCAAACATGATGAGGATGGTCGGGATCAACAAAACCTTCGGGTTGAGTCATGTACACAATCTTTGTGAGATCGCCATGAAGGAAAGCATTTTGGATATCAATTTGTTTAACAACCCAATTCAATGAAACCGCCAAGGAAATAACCAACTGAATGGAATTCGGTTTAACAACCAGACTAAATGTTTCATGGTAGTCAAGACTTTGAGTTTGATGGAAATCTTTGGCCATTAAGCGAGCCTTATAACATTCCACGGACCCATCCACATGAAGTTTAATGCGATACACCCACTTGCAGCCAATTACCTTGAAACCGTGGGGAGGGGGAACTAGAATCCAAGTTCCTTGAGACTTTAAGGCCACAACTTCGGTGTCCATTGCCGCCAACCATTTGGGATCTTTGCTAGCCTCTTGAAAATTAGATGGTTCCACTGGAATACCTGCTGCAACACTAAAAAACAAACGGGGCTTATGAATGCCCGATTTAGCACGAGTAATCATAGGATGCACATTATTATGGGCAAGAGGAAGTTCACATGGACCATGTAAATCTACCATAAAGGGAATGGTGGGAGGAGAGGATGTAGAGCATGAAGTCGAAGATGTATGGGACATAGGAGTAGGAAGAATAACACTGGGAGGCGAAAAATGAGATGGTGAAGGAGTGAGTTGGAGCGGTTCAGGATGGGAGAGACATGTTGAGAAACAGGGGTTGATGGTATATTTTGGGGCTGTGGTTGGATAGGAGAATCAGGTGGAGATGGTTGGTGGAAATGTATATTGGGGACATGTGTGGATGTGGGAATAGAGAGAGGAAGTGAAGTGATAACCGAATGAGGTTTATGAGAGGGGAGTGAAGGAGCCGAAGGAGTTGCAAAAGGAAAACAAGATTCATTAAAAATTACATGACGCGTGACAAAAAGACGCCCGGAAGTAGGATGAAGACACAAGTATCCTTTATGTTTACTGCTGTAGCCAAGAAAGGTGCAAGGAGATGAACAAAACTCAAGTTTATGGGTGTTGTAGGGGCGGAGGAAGGGAAAGCATTGGCAGCCAAACACGCCGAGTAGAGAACAGTTAGGAACTTTTTGATATAGTAAGTGGTAGGGGCTGCTATAACGCAGAACACGAGTGGGGAGACGGTTGATTAAGTATACAACAGTAGAGAAAGCATAAGGCCGAAAATGAAGAGGGAGATGAGCATGAGCTAACAATGTGAGTCCAGTTTCAACCACATGTCGATTCTTTCGTTCAACACGACCATTTTGTTGGGGCGTATGAGGACACGAGAGATCATGACGGATGCCATGTTGAGTAAAAAACTGAGAGAGAGAGAGAGAGAGACCGGTATTCACCACCCCAATCGGTGCGAACCGATTGAATAGTGCTTTGAAACTGAGTTGAAACCAGATTTTTGAAGGTGAGAAAAGTATTGAATGCTTCATCTTTTGTATTAAGTAGATAGAACCATGAAAAACGGCTATAATCATCAATAAAGAGCAAGAAATATTTAACACCAGTTATGCCAGTAACGAGAGCCGGTCCCCAAATATCGGAGTGTATTAATTCAAAAGGCTTGGAAGCCCGAGATACAGAATTTGAAAAACTAAGCCTATGAGATTGTTGGAAATTATTTTTACCAGGATCTATTTACTATCATGTATGTTGGATTAACAACCTAATATGAATTCTAAAACAATGAAAATAAACACATATAAAGTTAGAAAACCTTACAGTGGGTGCAACGGAATATTATGACTCATTCCGTTCAGTTCTCTAGCCCTTGATTCCTTTCTATAGCAAAGCATCACCAAGATCTGAACCTGGATCTTCTTTTCTCCTTCTTTGATGCAGAATTTCCATAGTCTTACATACTATGATTGAGGTACCACTTGATGTGTGTGGCACTACTCATCTCACAAGGATTTCGAAATTTTCTCTCTCTTTTCTCTCTTGAATTCGTGTGATCTGAAGCATGAAGAGAAGAGAACAAGGGCTGTTATATATAGGGAAAAAGGAGAGCATGCACAACTTTCCAAATAAGCAGTTTCCTCTTTTACTGTGTAATTGATTAACTGTCTTATTTAGTGTGATCCACCACTTTCCTATTATTTCTAGGCTTTGATTAGCAATTACATGGCAATTAAAATTGAAAATAATAATTGCGAAACACACAAAGAGGTGGACGGCCATAGGGTGAAATGGGCCTCACTTGGATTTTGCAGTTTCCTCAATTTTATTTCTATTTCTCCAAAAATGCCATTTTTCCAATTCTAATCATTTAAATGCCAAAACTAATTATTTAATAACTAAAATAGATTATTAAATAATATTGTCATTTAAAATAATTATTAATTAGACATATAAAGTCTCTTAATTAATAATTAAACCTAGAAACCCTTTTATTTACGATTTCATTCTTACTAAGTGAGAATTCATAAAGTAGACATAGTCTAACTTTTAGAATTATAATTGATTAATTAAAATCAATTAAATGAGTCTTACAAGCAGTATGGTATCAACTAGTATGGGGACCATGGGTCTATATAACCGAGCTTCCAATAAGTTGAACCGAATTTACCAAGTAAATTCCCTAACTTATTAATTCCTCATTGAATCCACACTTAGAACTTGGAATTGCACTCTCAGTCATATAGAACGCTCTATATGTTCCATGATATAGATACGTCATTAGTTATCCATTGTTATAACCCTAATGTGATCAATGATCCTCTATATAGATGATTTACACTGTAAAGGGATTAAATTACCGTAACACCCTACAATGTATTTTATCCTTAAAACACTTAACCCTATATAAATGATATTTCAGCTAAGTGAAATGAGATCTCCACCATTTATTTTTGTTTGGTTAAGCTCGAAGGAAATCATCCTTTACTTTCTATTTGCCAGATAGAAGCTATAGATTCCATATTTATGTTAGCGCTCCCACTCAATTGCATTACCGTGTTCCCAAAATGTACGTATCACCCTGACCTAAAAGTAAGCTTAACTAACAAATCAAAGAACACGGATAACACTCTTGAGATTGAACCTAACCATATCAGAATTAAGATCATTTGATCTAGGATCAACAGGTGATATTGAATTGAATAGATATTACGGTAAGTTTTAATATATCTAATCAAAGTTCAATATCGGCCCCTTCCGATGTATACTCCATACATCCGATACTGGTAAACTTTGCCAATGTCCTGGAAAGGACATAACACTTTTCCAAGGTGTAAGAATACCTATCGCTGATTATACCATGTCAGTCTAAATTCAGTGTTCTGACAAATCAGGGAATAAACTTTTGAACATATAATTAAGATTATATTCCACTGTGCTGACAACACTATAATCTTAACAAATTCATATGTTCTGGACTTAAAAAGAATTCATACATTATATACATATAATCATGAAATAAATCATGTGAACCATATATGCAACATAAAATGTTATTTCTGATCTTTATTAATAAGTAAATCTGATTATATTGAAATGAGTTTTATTTAGGGCATAAAAGCCAACAAGCCAACAGAGATTTGCCTAATTGACAAGCAGTACAAAAAGATAGGCAATCTCTTCTTGAAAAATTAAAATTACAAGTAGAGGAAATGCGAGAAATGACATCGGATGCGGGGTGTCCCAAACGAGAATGCCAAAGATCAACCGAGGACTTGGAAGTGTATAGGAGATGAGGGGAGGCAACGAGTGATGGATCAGGAGAGGAGGTGACTCGATAAATGCCTTGATCAAGAAGGCCTTTGAGAAGGATTTCATGATTGCCCTGATTTTTGACAAGAAAGAAAGTAGGATGGAACTCAGCATAAGAATTATTATCCAAACAAAACTGAGAAACACTTAGTAAATTCTTAGATAGAGTAGGAGAATGATAAATTTTATAAAGTTTAGGGAAAGGATAGGAAGAAGATGGTAGATATGCAGTGCCCGCATGAGAAATTGAAGCAAACTTACCATTGCCCATAGTAATGTGATCATTACCATGATAAGGTACCGCAGATTCGAGCAGATTCAAGTCAGGAGTGAAATGATGAGAGGCTCCGGAGTCCATATACCAGGCCAGATCTGTCACAGCAGTGGTGGACGAGGGGGTGGGAAGCAAATGGGGATTACTGGCAGGGGGAGTAGGTGTGTGGGGTGTTGTATTCTGGGGTTGTTGTTGAGTGAAATAGGCATTGAATGGGCATGGCGGAGGGGGTTGGAAACTGAGGTTAGTGCGATGATAGCACATGAATGTTGTGTGGCCGGTTTTGAAATAGATTTGGCACTTTGGGGGTCTTGGTGGAGGACGGGGGCCAGTTGGATTCCAAGTGTTTGGTGATCGAGGAGGGTAAGGAGATGGGTTACGGGGTTGATGAAACGATGGTAAAGCAGGTTGGCGAGATGGCTGTGTTTGAGGTGAGTATCGTGGAGGAAATGGTGGTTGTTGAGGAGATGACTTTGGTCTCTGTTTTGGGAAGGAAAGGTTAGCAAAGTTGGCTTGAAGGGAGCTAAGAGATGCAGCAACATTTTGTCGTTCAAGACGAGCTTCATAGCTGAGAAGAAGAGCATGAACCTCTTCACTGGTGGGCTTCACTGGTCTTGCTAAAATCGGAGTAACAAAAGCGTTATACTCTGGTCCGAGTCCATTTAAGAGATAAGTGAGATGTTCTTGTGAGGATATTGGCTCTCCAACTGATGCAAGTGTATTGTAAAGTGTCTTGAGCTTTTGCAGGTAGGCCGAAGCAGTGAGGCCATCTTTCTTGAGGTTTTGCAAGGCTGTTTTGAAATCGGAGCTCCGTGCGAATGAAGCTGCAGAGTACGTCCGTTCGAGAGAGACCCAAATTTCTACTGCAGTGGTGAAGCCGACGATTTGACCAAGCATGGAGTCGGAGAGGGAAGCGTATAGCCAGCTCATGAAAGCCGATTATACCTGTGCCAAGTAGTGAAGGCTGGATCAACTTGATTTGAAGTGGGATTTGAAAATTGTAATGGACAAACCACAGTGCCATCAATGTATCCTTCAAGGCCATTTGCAATGATAATGTTCTGCATTTGCATCCTCTAAACAAGGTAGTTAGAGTCATCTAATTTTACTGATATGGTTTGGTTGAAGGAAGGAAAGTTTGGGGGTAAAGAAAGAGAAGTAGCAATTGTCAAAAAATGCAGAGGAGAAGAAGAGGTTGGTTGGGCAGCGGTGATGTTAGGGTTTTGTGTATTGGTGATAGTAGGGTTTTGAAGGGGGTTTTGGGTATTTTCATCTTCCATTGGTGGGGTAGAGCTAGTACATTCTATTGATGCCATAGGGAGCCTTTTGGCTCTGATACCATGTCAGAAGGAATGAAAAATGTATTACTATTTCTTGAGAAAATAGTACACAGTACAAGCAAATATATAGTAAAGTAAAGACCTATTAAGGGACACATGTCACCTACACAAATAAAGTAAGAAAAGATACAAGGAAATAGCATAGGAAATATTTTATTGTTTAACAAGAGATATCTTATTAGTTAATTAGTTAATTCTATCACTTCTAGCTAGCTCAAGAGAGGTTAATTAATAGATTACATGTTCTTGAAACTACAAATTATTGAATAAATTATAAGATAATTGGTAAATTGAGATTCATATTTTAGGTTAGAAAAATCAATGCTCTAGGTTATATTTTTTTTTTTGTTAAGTAAAGATTTTATTAAAAGAAAAGGCAAACTACAACAAACTCACGGCAACTGCTGGAGCTATGTCCCTAAGCAGGCCTTCAGAGCAGGACATGGCACATCTCGCCCAACCCACAACAGCATCAGCCACACGGTTCTCAGACCGAGGGCAATGCACAAATACAACAAGATCAAAACACTTACAAATACATCGAATTTGTGTGTTTATTTGTTTACTTTTATGCTATTTTATTATTTCGTTCTTAAATCATTCTTAATTTTAATTAATTCGTCTAATTATAAAGTTAGCATGCATAAATACTGAAAGTATAGTACTTGGGGAAATTTAATAATCAACTATTTTAGGTTCGACAACCTCTATATATATAGAATGTTACCCTTGCAGTACAATCGTACGTGTATCATGTGCGTGCATGGCTTTTAGTTTTTAATACGAAGAAGAATTGAACGAGTAGTGTCTCCTTCAATGGGTACGTTTTTAACTTATTTTGTGTTAAAATTTTCAAACCAAAACAAATAAATCAATACAAATATTCCTCATGAATTTTATAATAATCACTAAATTGGTAACAATAATTTGTAGTGGATTGTTATAGTCAATTTTCTACTTTAACAATTTAATTAATTTTTGCATCTAAAAATACGTGCTAAAATATTTATTTTCATATGCAATATTTGTATAAATAATCTTACTTTTAGTCACAACAAAATTTGTGACTAAAATTAAGAAAATTGTGACTAATTATAAATTATCATTCCTATGTTGTGATTAAAAAGTTCGTGGTTAAAGGTATTAGTCACAAAAATTACAATTTGTTGTGACTAAATGTATTTTTAGTCACAGTATTTGTTGTAACTAAAACTAAATTAGTGACAACTTGTAACCAAAAATTATATTTTATTCACAAGTTTTATTTTGTTGTGACTAAAAGTAGCAGTTTTTTGTAGTAATATTATAGTTACAATATCAACTCTGTAAATCTTTAAAAAATTTCGAATAGTTACAATATTGCGACAATAGTGTAAAGACTCGGTTTTTGACCGAGTCAAATGTATATATATATATAAAATATTAATTAAATAATGATATATATATGTATGTAAAAAAAAATATTATTTTGAATATACTGAACCCTTCGTCCCCCTCTCTCATTCTATCTATCTTTCTCTCTTTCTCTCTCTTTAAAATACAAAAATAAAACCCATAAACCTCTATAACCACCACACTCCGGCGACCCACCTCCGGCCATCGCCCGACCCAACACGCCGGACAAATCGAAAGCCCAAGTGCCGGTGACTTCACCCCCCCCAAGCGGCGCCGCTCCTCTCGCCGCCGTTGACTCGGGATCGCAAGTCAAAGTTTGGGATTTCAAACTTTGAACGGATTTTTCGGTCACCTCCGGCGTCCGTTTGACGAATCGTCTTCACCACTAGACTCAGCTCGTCGAGGAGAACAACCTACACTAAACCATTTTTCCCGGTTCACAACTTTTTCTGGTGACATTTTTGTAGCTCCGCCCCTTTCCGGCGACTTTCCGGTGACATCGTGTACCGTTTTGACAAACGGTTGGCATGGGTGTGATCTACTCGTCGAGGTGGTCGTTTTGATATATACTACTCCTATTTTCGGCGACATTTCCGGGACACTAATTTTTACCGCCACCGATTGTTAAGGTGCACCGCTTAGGTGAGGCTTCGGAACCCCAAATTTTAAATATAGTCGTATTATATGTCGTTGGACTCGGTTTTGAATGTAGAATGCGATAATGATAATTATTTAACCATTTGGTGGTATAGGTGAGAGTAATATGTAAGTTTGGACTAAACAATTGGAGCTCGGGACTTGAGAGCTTAAGATCGTCTTTTGGAAAAAGTTTAACGACTCGGGAGAGGTAGGGACTCAACTTGATTATTGGACTTGATTTTTATATGCGTTGTATAACATTAGACATATTCCAATTTTTATGATTTACAAAATTGTTTGAAAAAAAATTAAAAACTTAATCTGCATATTTTCTGGACTGTTCTGGGGCACTGAGTGCCAAATATATTTTTGTGTGCAAATATTTATGCAGGTTATGATTTTTGAGTTTATTCAAAATATAGCTGTTATGCTGCCGAATTTTCTAGAAAATAAAAAGGAATATGTTCTTTTGTTATGCTTATTATTTACTTGCTTTGGTTATATTGATGAGAGCCATGTTGATCATGTTCGATGCATATTGTTGTTTCACGACCTAGTCTCTGTGTCATCATAGGTAGATCAAGTGTGCACTCACCTGTAGGTGAAAGACCTAGAATCTGTACAGGGAGTGAATTAAATGTGAGCCCCGATATTTATGGTGCATATCAGATGCGACTACCCGGTTTTGGATGTCGTTTTCTATGATTTGGTATTGAGAGCTAGGGGTCTAGTGGACGGTGTGATATGCATTTGACGTTTGATTTGTGATTATTTGTGGTCTCTCTATTTTATTTGTACATATTGATACTGTTGACGAGATATTTAATTTTTATAAAGCTAACCATGCAGGAATTTTATTAAACCAAGGGTCCTTTGATATTAGTTGTTTTCCTACTGGGCTTTATAAGCTCACCCCTTATTTTCTCCCATTCCAGGAACTCAGTTTGATGCTAGTGGATGAGGATGGTACCGTTGGGAAAGGAATGTCGTTATTAGTTTAGTCATATTTTACTCTTTCACCTTCTAATGAGACTGATTTTGTATTTAAGAACAAATGGATGGTCTGGATGACTTAAATTAGCTATGTACTAGTTAGAAATGAGAAATGATGGATGCTATGTATTATTTTGGTATTTTATTGACTTATTAAATCTATCTATTTGGTGATTACATAACTGTGGGGATATTACTGTTCTTTTATATTGATGAGTGGTCCTGATTTTATTACTAATATTTTCTTAATAATATAGGAGTTAATCCATATCTTTTAAATTAGTATTTTGTAATATAAATAAAAGGATCATTTATAAGCTTTATTTTCCTACAAGGGTCAAAGTGTGACCTTTGACCACCCAAGTTATGGATATTACACATCTACCACAGCCTAGGGCTCGGGTCGTGACAATAGAATTCTTGATATTTCAGTATACCACGCGTGTTAAATAAGAAACTTCAAAACTATTTTTGAATTATAATTTATTGAAATATACATTATTGTAACTATATTGAATATCGCTATAAAAAATTATGAGGAAAAAAATATTCAAACATATATTTTTAAACGTAAAATTAACTAATTAAGAAGTTATAATTAGCATAGCATTACACTCTAAAATTTGTATATGAGTGTAGCCGTTGTTATAGTTACAAATTAATAAGTTTTTAGTGTAGTTAAATTAATGTATAGTTAATTAATTAGTTTTATATTGTAACTAAAAATTATCACTATAAATTAGGTATATATTGGCTGGTAAAGAAACTCTACATTACATTAAATGTATTATATATAATATTATGGCAACTGAGTGCATATTTCATAATTGTGCTATTAATAAGTTGGATTGAATTGATTTAAAGTTGAAACTAAAATGGTTGAATAGGGAATAAATTCATGAGCAATATTAGTGAAAACAAGGCCAACGAGATTAAAGAAGTGCTTTGAAATTAAGTGTCCATTAGTTCAATATAATTATTATAAGTTGATACTAGTAGGCCGCTAAAGCAGAGCTCTACATTACATTATTTATTATTATATTATGCATGAATTGATATACATACATAATTTCTAGCTCGATCGAAATTATTGGACTGAATTGAATTAATTAGAGTTTGACGAAACTGAAAGCTTGAGTAGGATATTGAGCAATACCCAAAAGAAGGTTAACGAGATTTGTGAGAATGCTGAGTTGTCCAAGAGGTGCCTTGAAGACTCCATCGAGAGGGAAACCAATTGGTAAGGCTGTACCTTGAACGGTAGAAACGACATAGTTCAAAGGCAAAAAAGTGAAAATATCAGTGGGAATGTAAACCAATTTAAATAGTCCGTCTTTATCAGTCACTGCAGTGGCTAGAACTTGATTGGTGACGGTGTTCAAGAGGACCACTGAGACTCCAGAGATTGCGTTGGTTGGCAATCCTTGGGTACCAGCAAGGGATCCAACAACGTTAAGTTCGGTTATCAACTTTGTCACTCCATCTATGAGTATAGTACCAGTAGCGTTGGCCACCGATGATGTGGTTGCAATCATGAACATCGCAATAAGAAAGACTCCAATAGATTTAGCCATTATTACAATATAATATAATGATATATAATGAGTATATAGTTGTTGTAAGAATAAGATTGTTGTTGTGGATATAAACTTTGGCTTATTACCAATCTATTTATAGAGATCGATGACTTCTTAGTTTGAATATTTAATCTTCTGATCAATGAATACTATAATTAAATTAAAATTCGTCCATATGTCCCATGTGCATGGATGTAGTAATAACGTAAGAACTAAAAAGTTTTTATTAGTATGAGATCCATCTTACAAGCTCATTCATTCTCTTCTCTTTAATAATTTATCTATAATTACTTTCTAACTGCATGCTTCAAATACAAATCTAGTATGGTTTAATATGCAAACCATAGTCTAGAGTCTCTTTGAGGTATCTAAGTATCTTCTTCACAACTTTCCAATGGAATTCTAGAGGGTTATGCATAAATTGAGAAACTTTATTCCCTGCATATGTAATTTCTAGTCTTGTCATTACAACATATTGTAGGGCACCAAGAAGACTTCTGAATTGGTGAGAATCAGCCTCAGGGTCACTTCCGAAAGCAGATAGCTTTTCACCACCATTCATTAATGGAGTAAGAAGGGAGTGGCAAGATCCATCTTAGCTCTACAGAGAAGGTCCATGATGTATTTTTTCTAGCATAGATGAAGACTATAGTTAAGATGCTGAACTTGAATGCCTAGAAAATAATCAAGTTCTCTTAAATCTTTTAAGGCAAAAGATTCATTAAGACGTAATAATTTGAGACACAACAACTCACTACAACAAACACCATTAATAGGGGCGGAACAGTCCGCTGGTAATAATCCTGAAATCCGCCGGTATTGTGCATTAGCGGCGGGGATCCGCCGGTAATAAACCGCCGGTAATAACCCGTCGCTATTAATCATTAATAGCGGCGGACTGACACATCCGCCGGTATTAATGATTAATACCGGCGGACCAATAGCGGCGGGGTCCGCCGGTAAACACGCGTAAATATGGCCTAATCTGAACCATTATTACCGGCGGGTGTCCGCCGGTAATAATGGTTTTTAAAAAAAATAAAAAAATGAAATAATTTTATTAATAAATATTATAAATAATTATTTAATTAAAAAACATTTATATTTAATTAAATATTATAAATAATATTATAAATATTTTTTCTATATTTATTTAATTAACTTTTTTCAAATTTATATTATTAATAAATATCAAAATTAAAATTAATAAATCCACAAATTATCATCCATACATTATTTAAAATTAAAAGATTATTATCCATACATTAATTTAAACTTAAAGAAATCCAAACATAATTAAAATTAAGATACACTAATTAATATTGTCTTGATTAAACAAATCATCTTCAAAATTTGAGCCAGTAGCATTTAAGTAATATCAGGATTTGGTGCATTGTCCTGAGCTTGCGATACTGGCGGTGATGGGTAATATGGTTGCTGAGCAGATAAAATCTCCGGAATTGTTGTGCTAAATTCAGAGATTGTTGTTGTTGCGAAACATTTGGAGATTGTTGTGGCGAGAAGTTCGGGGGTTGTTGCTGAAACTGACCAGGAAAAAAATATGGATTTTGTGGACCGAAAAATTGACCCGGAGAAGTTTGCTGCATTGGACCCCCAAAAAACATCGGCTGCTGAGATGAACTCCCAAATTGGCCCAACATCGGCTGTTGGGACTGTGATCCTCCAAAAAAATCAGAGTAGAAAAATTGACCCGGAGAAGTTTATGCTATTTTATGAATATTTTATGCTATTTCAATTTACTTTGTCTTTTATGATTTTATATTTAATTTGCATTATTATTATTTCAAGTTTTATATATTACCATATTATTTAATGTTTTCATACATAATTTTAATTGTATTTTTTTTAATTAAACAAATAGTTGAAGTTATATTTAAGTATATTAAAATTACTTTATTAAGTATACTAAAAAAATATTTTAGTTGAAAAGATTTTTTTTTAACCATTTAGTATATTTTAGTAAACTTAGTAAATTATTTAAATACATTAAATTAACTTTAAAAAGTTAAATTATTTTTTTTTAGAAAATTAAATAAAAAAATCTTACTAATTTAACTAATTTAATTATTTTTCTTCAAAAAATTAAATTAAAAAATCGTATTTATTTTTTTTATTAAAGTATATAAAAATTGATTTAGGAATTAATTAAAAAGAATTAATTACTATAATTATTTTTATTATTTTTTATGATAATATAAAAATATATTAATTCATTATTAAATTTCATTATTAATAATTAAAATTCTAAAATATTTACATAAATCTAAATTAAATTTTATACTAAAAATTTATAAAATTATACATTTCACACATACACATAAATAAAATACCAATTTAAAAAAATTAAATAAAATTCTCAATAATACAAAATAAAATAAATTTAAATATACCATAAATATATATTTATATATAATTGTATAATATAAAAATATAAAAATATATATTACATAATATATATAACATAAAAATAATTTTTTTCATTTTAATTATATACAATAAATATATATTTATATATAATTATATAATATATACAATAAATATTTATTTATAAATAAAAAAAATATAATATATACAATAAATATTTATTTATAAATAAAAAAAAATATAATATATACAATAAACTTATATTTATATATAAAAAAATTTAATATATATACTTATATATTAAAAAATATATAATAAATCTAAAACATATATTTATATATAAAAAATATAATATATACAATATAAAATTATTTACAAATTAAAAAAAACAATATATATAATACATATACTTATACAAAAAAAATATAATATATATAATACACCTATTTATTTTATATATTAACAAAAAAAATATATATATACTAAGAAAAAAATATTAAAATGTATATAAAAATTTATACATTTTATATATCACAGCAAATAAAAAAATCCTAAAACTAATATATAACACAAATTTATATTACATACCAAAATTAAAAACCCTAAAAAATCATAAGTCACACATTTATATACAAAACTAATATATAACAGAAATTTATATTACATAACACAAAAATCTCACAGAAAATTAATTTTATTTAGAAATTTCAAACTAATTACAAACACATACATATATTACACAGAAAATTTATCAAAAATATATACAAAACACATACTTGAAAATAAGAACCGACGGTTGCGGTGATGCGACAGTGATGGTGCGAGGAGGTCCACTGCCACGGTGCAACCGAGAGAGGAACCAGAAAAAAATATATGGAACCAGAAAAAAAAAATTACTTTGTGGAAATGAGGAAAATGGAAATGTAAAGGGAAAATGTGAAGGGAGTTACCTGAAGCAATGAAATCCGTGGTGGAGCAGCGCCGGTGGTGGAGCAGCGCCGATGGTGGTGGCTGCAAACCGAGAGAGGAAGGGGAAATGTGGCTGATAAAAATTTAAGAGAAGTGGGAAAATGGGAAATCTGGGTTGGGGTTTTTTTTTTATATAAAAATTATTACCGGCGGGGCCCGCCGGTATTAATTTACCCGCCGGTATTAATATCAGTAGCGGCGGACCCCCGCCGGTATTGGTCCGCCGCTAATAATAATAGCGGCGGACCCCGCCGGTATTGGTCCGCCGCTAATAAATTTTGAAATAAACCTTTTCTGTTTTCCCGCACTTAATATATCACCTAATATTAGCGGCGGGCTGTCCGCCGGTATTACCAAATGCCCGCCGCTAATTATTATTTTATTTATTTTTTTTTAAAAAAAAATCAGAAAATTAGATTATTACCGGCGGACCCCCACATCCGCCGGTAATAACCTTATTATTAGGGGCGGACCTTCCCCGCCGGTAATAGGTCTGCCCCTAATAACCAAAATTGTTGTAGTGACTGTAGAGCTTCCTGTGATCAATATGTCATCAACATATACAAGTACAAATGTAGAGTGAGAATGAGAGATTTTAATAAAGAGAGATTGGTCTGCTCGAGCTACTGAAAATCTAAATGTGGACAAAGGGATTCTGAGTTTGTCAAACCAAGCTCTAGGAGCTTGCCGTAATCCATACAAGGCTTTATTCAGTTTAAAAACCATAACGAGATTCTCTTTATCTACAAAACTAGGAAGTTGTGTCATGTATAATTCTTCAGTGAGTTTCCCATTAAGAAAAGCATTATTGATATCAAATTATTAAATTTTCTATCTATTTGATACATCTATTGTCAAAATAACTCTGATGGATGTGGGTTAATTGATGATTGAACTGAATGATTCCGTAAAATCATACCCATATTCTTGTAAAAATCCTTTTCGCAACAACCCTTGCTTTATATTGTGATATAAAAATCCATAATAATAATAATAATAATAATAATAATAATAATAATAATAATAATAATAATAATAAAACTTATCAAAATTATTTAGAATTTTTAGGTGAGGTTAAAATCACAATCTAATATCAAAATTTTCATGGTGTTATTAATATTAGAGTAATTAACGACGAAATTTATGGTTTAATTTTTATACACTTTATCTCTTTTTTTATTAGAACTTCCTTTACTTTCCTTTAAAAATTTGAGGCGTCACTTAAATATTACAATTAAATACCAACTAGATAAATATTGTGTACACCTATGTGTACGTGAAAGTAAAACTTTAAAGCCAATACAGTAATAATTTAATTAGTATTTAATGGTGATATCCAATTAATAATAACTTAAATTAAAAAAAAATTATAAATAAATAAATAAACATATGAGAATGAATGAGCTTGTAATTAAATAAACATAGATAGATAGATTTGTATTTGAAGCATGCAATTAAAAAGTAATTATATATAAATGGGTAAATTGCGGCATAAATACCTAATGTTTCAGATTTTATACACTTAAATAGCTAATGTTTATTTTTGGAGGCGAAAATACATAATGTTACAATTCTCTTACACCGTTACTATCACTTCCGTTAACTCATAAATATGGACACATGAAGGGTTCAGATGTATTACATTTATTTTTATTTTATTTTAAAACTTCATATTCTTAATATCAGAAACTAAATGCTACTTTTTTTTTAAAAAAAAAAAAAACTTGTTCTCATTAACAATTTTCACATGATATTGACACTTCAATTCGATAATCATGTTCCTTATACTACACTGGGTCACTCAGCTATAGTAATTTAGTATTGCATCTCTCTTATTTTTTTAAAAAACAAGTAATATTTAGTTTTTTATATTAAGAATATTAAATTTTAAAATAAACTAAATAAATGTAATGCATTTGGGCCCTCCACGTGTCCATATTTATGAGTTAATAACGGAAGTGGTAGTAACAGTGTAAGAGAATTGTAACATTATGTATTTTTGCTACTAAAAATAAACATTAGATATTTAAGTGTATAAAATCAAAAACAACTGCAATTTACCCTATATAAATTATTAAAGAAAAGAGAAGGAATGAGCTTGTAAGATGGATCTCATACTAATAAAAACTTTTTAGTTCTTACGTTATTACTACATCCATGCACATGGGACATATGGACGAATTTTAATTTAATTATAGTATTCATTGATCAGAAGATTAAATATTCAAACTAAGAAGTCATCGATCTCTATAAATAGATTGGTGATAAGCCAAAGTTTATATCCACAACAACAATCTTATTCTTACAACAATTATATACTCATTACATATCATTATATTATATTATAATAATGGCTAAATCTATTGGAGTCTTTCTTATTGCGGTGTTTATGATTGCTACCACATCATCTGTGGCCAACGCTACTGGTACCATACTCATAGATGGAGTGACAAAGTTGATAACCGAACTTAACGTTGTTGGATCCCTTGCTGGTACCCAAGGATTGCCAACCAACGCAATCTCTGGAGTCTCAGTGGTCCTCTTGAACACCGTCACCAATCAAGTTCTAGCCACTGCAGTGACTAATGAAGACGGACTATTTAAAATCATTTACATTCCCACTGATATTATTACATTTTTGCCTTTAAACTATGTCGTTTCTACCGTTCAAGGTACAGCCTTACCAGTTGGTTTCCCTCTCGATGGAGTCTTCAAGGCACCTCTTGGACAACTCAGCATTCTCACAAATCTCGTTAATCTTCTTTTGGGTATTGCTCAATATCCTACTCAAGCTTTCAGTTTCGTCAAACTCTAATTAATTCAATCCAATCCAAGAATTTCGATCGAGTTAGAAATTATGTATGTATCAATTCATGCATAATATAATAATACATAATGTAATGTAGAGCTCTGCTTTAGCGGCCTACTAGTATCAACTTATAATAATTATATTGAACTACTGGAGACTTAATTTCAAAGCACTTCTTTAATCTCTTTGGCCTTGTTTTCACTAATATTGCTCATGAATTTATTCCCTATTCAACCATTTTAGTTTCAACTTTAAACCAATTCAATCCAACTTATTAATAGCATAATTATGAAATATGCACTCAGTTGCCATAATATTATATAAGATTTTTTACAAATATTGTTATGAAAATAAATATTTCAACATGTATTTTTAGATACAAAAATTAATTAAATAATTAAAATAAAAAAATTGACGATAATAGGCCACTATAAATTATTGTTACCAATTTAGTGATTATTATTGTAGACCTTAGATCTCTCCTGGAATACATATTATTATAGTGCATCGTCCTTCAAGGGTCTAGGTCATCCACCATTACCAACCCCTAATAAGTCCAAGCAGTGCTTGAACTTAGTTAAGGGTAGCACCTTTGTACCGATATTAGAAGGATTCTCTTCAGTGGGAACTTTCTCTATCTGTACAACCTTTTGTGTCACTTTATCTCGTATAAAGTGGTACTTGATTTCCACATGTTTGGTTCTGTCATGAAAGACAGGATTCTTACACAAGTGGATACAACTCTGACTGTCTGAGTAGATTATAGGTTCTTCTTTAATTGCCTTTGTAACGGCTACATACTCAGATTCTGTTGTAGATAATGCTACAACAGGCTGCAGTTGTACTTTCCAGCTGATACAATTTCCCCATAGTGTAAAGAAATAGGCAGAGGTAGATTTTCTACTATCTCTATCTCCTGCATAGTCTGCATCACTGTACCTAGTGATCATTCTGCTATTGTCCCTTCTCTAGTAGTTCAATCCCACTTCTGTAGATCCCAATAGGTACTTGAGTAACCATTTCATAGCCTCCCAGTGTTGTTTACTTGGGTTTGCCATGTACTTACTTAGTACACTAATGGCATAGGCTAAATCTGGTCTAGTACTGACCATTAGATACATCACTGATCCCACTGCACTTGAATAGGGCACTTCACTCATAGCTTCCTTCTCAGCTATAGTTTTAGGGCATTGGTCTTTGC
Organism: Cannabis sativa; assembly: GCF_029168945.1. NCBI lineage: Eukaryota > Viridiplantae > Streptophyta > Magnoliopsida > Rosales > Cannabaceae > Cannabis > Cannabis sativa. The sequence continues at coordinate 61,305,872 of NC_083609.1, forward strand.
TTAGGTAGTACTGATTAGTCATAGGTTGTTTAGTTTGCTTTGCATTGGTCATAGAAAAATTTTCTATGACTTTCTTTGTGTAGTTCTTCTGATGTAGCCTTAGTGTTCCATGTTCCCTGTTCCTAGAGATATTAATACCTAGGATCTTAGCAGCCTTGCCTAAGTCCTTCATCTCAAACTCTTCTCTTAGCCAACCCTTCATTAGGTCAATTCTGGTCCTTTCCTTGCTCACAATGAGCATGTCATCTACATACAGAAGTAAGTAGATGACTTCATCAATTCTAGTGCCCTTGTAGTATAGACAAGTATCATAGTAGCTTCTAGTGAACCCTTTCTTGATCATAAACTCATCGAACCTTTTGTTCCATTGTCTTGGTGACTGTTTAAGTCCATACAGGGACTTAATCAGTTTGCAAACCAAGTCTTCCTTGCCTTTTTCCTCATATCCCTTAGGTTGTTGCATGTAGATCTCTTCCTCAAGTTCCCCATGTAGAAATGCAGTAGTTACATCCATTTGATCAACTTCTAGGTCAAATTGAGTAGCTATGGTAAGTATAATTCTAATAGTTTTATACTTAGCCACAGGTGAGAATATCTCATTAAAATCAATCCGCTCTTTCTGTGTAAACCCTTTAGCCACTAGTCTTGCCTTAAACTTCTTAGGATCTGTCTCAGTTAGTCCTTCCTTGTGTTTGAAAAGCCACTTGCATGAAACTATGCTCTTTCCCTTAGGTTTCTTCACTAGTATCCATGTTCTGTTCTTTTTCAGAGATTCCATCTCTGTATCCATTGCCTTGGACCATTTCTTGGAATCTTTATCAATCATAGCTTCCTCATAAGTCTTAGGTTCTGTCATTTCCACTCCCATAGCACAGAAGAATGCATAGGCTAGAACTTCTTCCCAGGCAGTGAAACTAAACCTCTGTGTAGGTCTAGGAACCCTTCTAGTTCTGTCTCTGGTCAATTGATAGTCTTGTATTGCCTCAGTTTCTTGTCCCTCTTCTAGAATAGGTTCCACCTGAATGTTGTCATCCTGGACTTGGTCATTTCCTTCCAAGTTTCCCTCTCCTTGAGTGATTTCCACCTGTTCTGTTTCCACCTGAACAGTATCTGATTGTGTGCTCCTTGTTTGCATGTCCACAGATGTGCCTGCAGGGTTAGTGTTTGAAATAGGACTAGATAAAGTATTGTAGTTTGTAATGCAAGGAAATAAATCTTCCTTAAAAATAACATCTCTGCTATTTATAGTTTTAAATCCCTATTTTTCTCTTACCCACAACCTGTAACCTTTAGTGCCTTCAGGATAGCCTAAGAACACACATTTGAGAGCTCTAGGCTCCAATTTACCAACACTCTGATGTGCATAGGCTGCACATCCAAACACTCTTAAGTTTGAAAGATCAGGGGGCTTACCTGACCAGATCTCCTCTGGTTCTTGAATTCAATGGCACTGGATGGACATTTGTTCACCAAGTAGGCTGCTGTTAACACAGCTTCTCCCCAGAAACCTTTAGTGAGTCCAGATTGCATCAATAGGCATCTCACCTTGTTCATCAAGGTCCTATTCATTCTTTCTGCTACCCCATTCTGTTGAGGAGTAATCCTCACAGTTCTGTGTCTTTGAATTCCAACAGAGCCACAATACCTGTTAAATTCATCACTGCAAAACTCCAAGCCATTGTCAGTTCTTAGGGTTTTAACCCTTTGATTAGTTAGATTTTCCATAAGAGTTTTCCATTGTATGAATTTAGATAGTGCCTCATTTTTATGTTTAAGTAAAAATACCCAAACTTTTCTAGAATGGTCATCTACAGTTGACATGAAATACACATTACCACCATGTGTTAGAGTTTTCTCTGGTCCCCAAAGATCAGAGTGAACATACTCCAAAATGTGTTTAGTTTTATGAATGCTAGTTTTAAACTTTAACCTATGATTTTTACCTAGAACACAAGATTCACAGAAATCCACTTTACTTACTCTGTCCTTACCCAACAGCCTTTGATCACTCATGATCTGTAGGCCTTTTTCACTGATATGCCCCAATCTTCTATGCCATAGGACAACCTTTAGGTCTTCTGGATTGCTAGTGATTGCATTTGTTGCATTGTGTCACTGGTTCTCCATCTAGATAGTATAGCCCTTCATGTTTATGACCTTTGATAATAGTCATAGCTCCTTTACTTAGCTTCATTGAACCTGATTCAATTTTGCTAACAATACCCATGTCATCTAGAACACTTATAGAAATTAAATTTCTAGCAAGATTAGGGACATACCTCACACCAGTTAGGGTTCTAAAAATTCCATCAAACATTTTGAAACTGACATTACCTGAACCTTCTATATTGCATGTATTGTTGTTTCCCAGTATTACTTTGCCACCTTTAGAGTCTCTGTAGTCAGTTAGGATTTCCCTAGAGTTTGTCATATGAAAAGTACACCCAGAATCCAGTATCCAATCATCTTTGAAAGATGTGGATGCAACATAAACTTCACCACTGTCATAGCCATCAGAATAATTTGCTTCTTGTTGCTTGTCACTTTGCTGTTTGTTTTGATCTGTTCTGTCTGAAAACCTGCCTCCTTTCTTGTTCTTGTACTTATTGTTGTAGAAATAGCAATCTTTCTTATAGTGTCCAGTTTTTCCACAATAGAAACACCTGTAGAATCACCAGACTCTCTTGATGGTGATCTACTCTTCCCTCTGTTTGAGTTTCTGTGATGATTTGTGCTATTACTCCTTCCTCTGTTCTGATAGGGTTTCTTGTGAGATGGTCTTCCTCTACTTAGGTTTATTTCACCATATCCAGAATTAGATTTCTCACTCTTCATCTCTAGGTCTTTAGATTTTAGGGCAGAAATGACTTCATCAAGTGTGATTGAAGTCCTACCATACTTGATAGCAGTTTTTACTTCTCTGTATGAATCAGGCAATGAATTCAAAATGATTATTGCCTGATTTTCATCACTTAGAGCTTCATTCTCTCCTGAATTTGCCAATTCAATATGCATCCTTAGAAACTCATCTAGATTCTGATCTAGGGTTTTAGTATGACTCATCTTGAACCCAAAGATTCTCTCCTTTAGGTAGATCTTATTAGTTAGAGATTTTTGTTGAAATTGTTCTTCAAGTTTCTTCCAGATCTTGGCAGGAGTCTCTTCCTTGTCAACCAATCTGATGATGGCATCAGAAAGGTTAAAGATTATGATCCCAGTAGCTGTTTCTAACAGCTCTTCTTGCTGTATTTTTGTAGTGTTGTCTGGCCATTCAATAGGGTCTTCAAGAACCCTAAGTAGCTTTTGTTGAGCCAATAGAGATCTGATCTTTCTCCTTCAGATCCTGTAATCACCAGACCCATCAAAACGATCAATGTCAACTTTGATATTGCTCATATTAGAAAAATCAAAATTAAATTGAGTTGAGTTTATAGAAATTGATTGAGTATCAATTTGTGGAATTTCCACAACTTTTCCACTGTCCACAACTTCTTGTAGGCTTCTCCTTCTTCTTCCAGCCTTTGTCACTTTTCTTGATCCTTTCTTGAGTTGAATTAAGCTTGAACCAAAGCTCTGATACCACTGTAGGATATTCTCGGTGAAATTCCAAGATTGCCCTACACCAACTCAAGCAATTGGTTAAAACGACAGGGACAAAATTGTCCCAGAAAAATTCACTTAAAGAAAATAACCAAACGACACAGAAACTTGTCGTTTCCTTCCTGCACGACAGATCGTTTTGCACAAAATGATTTGTCGTTCTTCCTTGAACAAAACCAAGTTCAATCAGAGCTAACCCTAGCTCATTTGTCACTTCGAACCTTCGAGAGTTCTCAGACTCTCTCTCTCTGGTTCTCAAACCTTAGAACCAGAGATCCTTCTCGATCTCTTGATCGATCTCACCCAAAAATCATCCCAGAAACCCCATAAAACATACACACACAAAGATCAAATCAAAACAGTAAAGTTAGAAAGAAATCAAACACCAGAAAATTATAGAGGTTCGCCCTAAATCAGGGGTACATCCTCTTTCGAGCTCGCCTTGAAGACGTTTCTCAGATCTGCACTATTTGGAGAAGATTATTACAAAACAGGTGAGAAATCCAAGTCACAAACTTGACTGGTATTTCTGATATTCACTCAATATTTCTTTTCTGTGTTTTTCTTTTTGATTTCTCACTATTTCACTAACTCACTTTTCTTTTCTCTTTGCATGAACACCTGGATCTACAACTTTGAGAGTGAAACTCTCAGATCTGGCTTCTGGCTTCTGGTATCTCTCAATTGAGAGATTGGTAAGTCTCTGGTCTTCTTTTATAGTTGTAGATTAGGGTTGATCAAAGGTTTAGGAGTTAGTTACAATTTCTGTTGTAACTAACTACTAAATCTTGATCCACTAGAGGCGAAGCCACCTAGGATCGAATCTGTTTATTTGTATTTCTTCTCTTTTCTGTAAAACTGTAATAATAAGTATTACAGGGGTGATCTAATTTAACAATTATAAAATTCAGGAATTGTATTGATTTATTTGTTTTCGTTTGAAAATTTTAACACAAAATAAGTTAAAAATGCCCATTGAAGGACCATCGAGACACTCGTTCAATTCTTCTTCCCACATATGTATTAAAACCTAAAAGCCATCATGCATACACACGATACACGATTTTTTACTGCAAGGGTATTATACTGTTATTATAACATTCTATAGAGGTTGTCGAACCTAAAATAGTTGATTATTAAATTTCCATAAATACTATACTTTCAGTATTTATGCTAACTTTAATTAGACGAATTGAAATTAAGAATAATTTAAGAACGAAATAATAAAATAGCAAAAAAGTAAATGGATAATTAAACAAATAAATTCAATCAGATAAATATAACTTAGAGCATTGATTTTCCTAACCTAAAATATGAATTTCAGTTTACCAATTATCTTATAATTTATTAATAATTTGTAGTTTCAAGAACATGTAATTTATTAACCTCTCTTGAGCTAGCAGTAATAGAATTAATCAATCAAGCAATAATATAGTGATCAAGCAATTCTAAGTTTGATTTTAAATTACATCTCTCAAGTATAAAATCTAAAATCTTACTTGGTTACACTCCATTCTTAATGACCTTGACATAAAATTCAAACTTCCCTAAACACTCTTTTGTGACAATAGTGCAGCTATCCACATCTCCAAAAATCTAGTCTACAATGACCAAACCAAGCATGGAAATTGACTGTCATCTTAAAGATCAACAATGACACCATTTTCATGATCAAACATATATACTAGACATCCTCACAAAGTCTCTATTTCCTACACTCATTTTCATGAACTTGTATCCAAGATGAGTGTTGAAATTTTCTAGACTCTATTTTGAGAGGGCCAATTAATGTTGTTAGGATTAGTTATATATGTCAATTATATTAGTTTTGTTTCAGTTATATAGTGGATTAATTGAATTCATTGTTTCACCCTTATTTTGCCTATATATAGGCTTTTCATGTCATTCAATCAGATCAATATACCATTTCTTTTAATGTTTTTCAATTCACAAAACTTAACAAAAGAAGAATTAGAAGGATGTGAAAAAGAAGCCACAAGAACAACAACAGAAAGGTTCCTCCTATAGAAGGACTTTTTTTTTAGTGTAAAATTCCTCCTAGAAGGACTTTTTTTTAGTGTAAAACATTACTATATATGTATTACAACACAATTGTAAATATTGAGTCAAATAAAAATTTTCATTTCATTTTTTTTGTATGTTTTAATTTTAACACTATATATTTAAATTTTGCATTAATTAAAGATGATCTTATTATATTAATTAGTAATTAATAATTTATATTATTTATTAAAATATAATACGTACGATAAAGAGAGAAGTAAATTAAATTATACACAATATTCAATCTATATATAATTTCAAAATAAAATGAAAGAGTGCAAGTTGTGTTGTATACAAGTTGTAATAAGTTGAATAATCTGATAAAGCTTTTTCTTCTCACGTAAATTACTACAATCACACATGCATGCACTTAATTATTAACTAATATATATAATTTATAATACTAGTTGGTTAATTTGGTACATATACATACAGTTAAATACATATACATAATTAATTAATTAATTAGCTAATTACTAATTATAATCATGACATGAGCTAGCTAGCTTGTATATCTACGTATAAATACTATAAAAAATTACTATTTTTAGTGACAACCTTTTAGTCACAACATAAATTTTTTGCGACTAAATGTGAGTTTTAGTCACAACAAAAAATTACTTGTGACTAAAATATAGTATTTAATTACAAGTTGTCACTAATTTAATTTTAGTCACAATAAATCTTGTGATTAAAAATACATTTAGCTACAGATTTTTTAGTCACAACACAATAATGATAATTTATAATTAGCCACAATTTTTTAATTTTTAGTTACAAATTTTATTGTGACTAAAAGTAAGATTTTTGTAATGATATATTCTCTCAAAATTTATAACTTTTACGAAACAGATGATCTAAAATAATATTACCCTAATAATATATAGTAAAATGTATTGGTTATTTATTTTTAAATGGTTATTAAGTGTTTTTTTTTTTTAAGATTTGGCGAAATTGCAACTTAATTTTTTTTATATTGTAATGTGTACATTGTGTAGTTATTGAATGTATTCAACAAATTTTAAATTTTTTTAAATAATTTAAAAGTTTTGAAACTAGAATCAAATATTTAATTGTACAAATAGTATTTCTTTTATTATTTAGATTCAGCTTTTAGGATCATAAATTAATTATTTATAATTTTAAAAAGACTAGTAGATGCCAAATATAACAAGTACAATGCAAATTGTTGTATAAAATAAATTAGGTCGGCAATAGTAACACTCATACTAAAGTCAAATTGTTCCCTATTTAATGGTATTTAGCATGTGCGAAAATTATAATTTATTTTTTCCTTATATGATAGTGTTTAATACTGCAGTTATAGAGCACTCAGAACTTCTTTAAAATAGAGAACCTTTTAAAAATTAAAGAACTGTACTAAAAACACGTAATAACAGATACTCTGAATTCTTTCATTTTAAAGTTTCTTTAAAATTCACTACAAAAAATTTTACTTTAAGTCACAACAAAACTTGTAACTAAAAGTAAAAAAATTGTGACTAATTATAAATTATTATTCCTATGTTGTGACTAAAAAGTCTGTCACTAAAAGAATTAGTTACAAAAATTATAATTTGTTGTGACTATATTTTTAGTCACAATACTTGTTGTGTAATTAACTAAAACTAAATTAGTGACAACTTGTAGCTAAATGCTATGTTTTAGTCACATATAACTTTTTGTTGTAACTAAAACTGACATTTAGTCACAAAAAAATTATATTAATTGTGACTAAAAAGTTGTTACCAAAAGTAGCTGTTTTTTTTTTAATGATTTGTCATTCATGCTCTATATAATTTATAGAATACTACTCATTGCCATAAATATATTTTATTAATTATTTTGAGTTTTAATAATTATTTTTTATGAAGATATATGTGTATATATTAATAATAATATACATTTGAAATGAATAAATATATTAATTTTTTTTTTAAAAAAGTGAGGTTTTGATTATTATTTTAGAGAAGTTGTACTACAACAAATTTCCTAATTATCGGCGGACTAATTAGCGATGGACAAAATCCGCCGCTAATAATGGTGGTATTAGCGGCGGATCCCAATGTCCGCCGCTAATTGGGCGTGTTAAATTTTTTTAAAATACTTTTATTGGATTTAAATTATATTATTTGTAATTTGATTGATTATATTTAAATTATTATTTATATATTTATAATTAATTATTTATATAATCATTAATTATTTATTTATATATTTATATAATATTATTTATAAAATTATTATTATTTTTTATTTTTAAATGATATTTGCGGCGGACCATTTGCGGTAGGACCCTGCCGCTAATGCTCTCTGCAGTTTCGTATTATTATTAGCGGCGGAGCCCAATTCTGTCGCTAATAATAGTATTAGCGGCAGACCCTTAGCGGGAGACTTCTGCCGCTAATAGTCTATTGCGGCCGAATGGGAGGTTATTAGCGGTAGAATGGTCCGCCGCTAATAGGGTAATATGTTGTAGTGCTGATGTATGGTGTAAAATTAATAAAGTAAAATTTTAGTAATGTATTTTAAAGATAGAGTAGAGAAGTTGTTGGTAGGGGTGCACATCGGGTAGATTTTCTAGAATTTTGGATCCAGATTTTGGAATCTTGGGACTGAATTCACCCGTATAGAGACTGAGTTTTTGGTCCGGCAGTGTGTCGAGTTCGTGTTGGGACAGGTTCAGGTGGGTTGGGTTGGGTTTCGAGTTGGGCTAGGCTTCAATTTTTACTTTTTAAATATCAAATTTTTAACAAAAAAACTTCAAAATAATACAATATCACTTTTCCCAGCACAGTTCGCCATTGCGTTAGTAAAAGTAGCTTTTACCAGCACATTTCGTAAATTGCGCTGGCAAAAAGGTTAAAGTTTTACCAGCGCATATTAACAGTGGCTAAAATCTAACTTTTATCAGCGCATTTACGTGTTGAAAAAAGTTATTTTTGCCAGCACTTTACATTTTGTGCTGGCAAAAGTTCTAATATCAACGTTGATTTGCCAGCACATTAAAAGTAAATTCTATTTTACCAGCACAATACCAAACTTTTACCAGCACAAAAATATGCTGACAAAAGTGACATTTCTTGTCAAGAATTATATAATATATTATTATCATACACATACATACACAAACACAATGCACAGTTATACACAATAATATACAACATATTATCATTAATTTTTATTTTACACAAATACATTAATTAATTATACACAATCTGATTTTTTTTACTTTTTCCAAAAAATACTTATATATATAATTATATATACATTTTACATAAACTAATACATTAACAATTTAACACACTCATAAATTTACAATTAAAAATTGAAAAGACATTTATAATTTAATTATAATATACATAAAAAATAAAAAAAATATATATAAAAAAATGCTAATTGGGTTTCAGATTGGTAATACAATTTAATTGTTTTTTTTTTTTCTTATGAATAGTTTGTGCATTTTCAGAAATCAGGGTTCAAAAATCTATTTTGTAAGCATATATATATATTGATATATATATATATATACTAGCAAAAAGCTACGTGCGAGGCACGTATACTAAATTTTATGCTAATTTTTTTCTATGTTATTTGAAAGTTATACAATTAAAAATTAAAGAAAAAATGTTATTAGTTATTCGGTGAGATTATTATTATTATGTGTATAGGAAGAAATCACAAATTAATTAATCTTTTAATCTTAACTTTAATAAAATAGGATTCTAGATATATGAACAATAAATAATCACGTAAAAATCAAAAATAATTATTTGAATAAATAATTCAATATACAAAGTTATATATATGAATCCCATTAATCATAAATAATTATTCAATATATGAACAATAATTTCTCACGCTATATGTTTCCCAATAAAGAAATCCACCTCCTCATAGTCAAAAATAAATAATACATGTAATACAGATCTTTGTAATGGTGTACCTAAAAGAAACAAAACTTCAGTTATCATAATCGGAAAAAGTTTAAGTAAACTAAATAATGACTAAGAAGATCTAAATTACAAAATGAAAATTAACATGTCTATATGAGTATGATTTTTTTGCTATATGAGCATAATTGATCTAAGAGAAAATAGATAAACCTATAAACATATAAATATACTTAATATTAATTTTGACAAAGAAGCAATTCAATTATAAACAATTCTAAATATCAGCTTGACAATTTCAACACACTAATTACTCATTAAATAACCATAATGTATACTTAATGATAATTTTATTTTATTTGATATCAAATGATAGAGATTATTTAGGTTTTCAGTTATGGAAAACACACTATGATCAAAAAGTAATGCTCATTAATTGTATATTTCAAAGAAACCCTAATTTCCATGAATGTCCCTAATAAAATATAAACAATCAAGTTGTAAATTAAAAAAAAAAAGTAGCAAAATTTCAGTTAATATTAGAAATAGAACAAATTGAAGATTTATACAATATTGGAATTTGAACTTTTAGAGGCCATTAGCGAAGGGGCAAAACTCGTTAGATCCCCTAAGAGAACACTACCTTAATAGTCTGAACACAAAAATTGTAGAAATCAAAATATGAATAAATTAGCATCATCAACAAAAGGAAAATTAAAGGGAAAAGACTTAATAATTACGTGATAAATTAGCATCATCCCATTTGAGTAATTACATGTATTGTATAGTTGAAGATTTGATGTTGAGTAATTTACATGCTGTGTAATTGAAGATTTGATGTTGAGTCATTTTTTTGTTTTTATTTAATGATGTTTTTTTTTTTTTGGATTTAATGGGATTTATTTTATTATATATAAATAAGAAGTGATCATAAATTTCTCATAAACCATTTTATTTTTAATATAAATAAAAAGTAACCCACGAATTTTTCATAAACCAAGAATTTGGTTATATAGGCACACTTTATATAGAATAGATATATAGATAAAAAAACTTAACAAAATTATTTAAAAATTTCCTAAAACTGGTATAAGTTAAAATCGCTTATGCTAAAATTCTCATTATAAAGGTGTTATATCAACTCTCTTCGACACAAGTAGTAGAGTTAAGCATTTATTTAATTACAACTAATAAATTCATATGGAAGGAAAGATATATATCTATTTAGGGTGTTATATATATTAATAAATAAATAGTTTGGGATCTCCATAAATAAAGAACCAATTAATTAATTAATGGGAGTAGTGTTATAATTATATATGTATTTGTATTTTGAGGTAGGCAATTAAAAATTGTTAAAGAAAAGAGAATGAATGAGCTTGTTAGATGGATCTCATACTAAAAAAAACTTTTTGTTCCTTACGTATTGTTACTACAAAAATTCATGCACATGCACATGGACTAGCTAGTAGCACATATAATAAAGTATATTGAGATTATCAAATACATTCAAACAAGAGTACTCAATCTCTATAAATACATTGGTAATAAGCTAAAGTTTATATATATCCACAGACAATTATAATCTTATTCTTATTACAATCATATATATATCATCATTATATTGCAATAATGGCACCAAATAATTCCAAGTCTATTGGGGTTTTGCTTTTTGTGGTGTTTATGATTGCTACCACATCATCAGTGGCCAATGCTACTGGTACCATACTCATAGATGGAGTGACCAAGACCATAACTGAACTTCACGTTGTTGGATCCATAGCTGGTACCCAAGGATTGCCAACCGACGCAATCTCTGGAGTGTCGGTGGTCCTCTTGAACACCATCACTAATCAAGTTCTAGCCAGTGCTGTGACTGATAAAGACGGACTATTTAAAATCATTTACATTCCCACTGATATTTTCACATTTCTTCCTTTGAACTATGTCGTTTCTACCGTTCAAAGCGCGGGCTTGCCAGCTGGTGGAGTCTTCAAGGCACCTCTTGGACAACTCAGTATTCTCACAAATCTCATTAACCTTCTTTTCGGTATTGCTCAATATTCTACACAAGCTTTCAGTTTTGTCCAACTTTAATCAATTAAATCCAATCCAATTCAATAAAAATTATGCATTTGTCTATGCATACTATAATAAAATGTAATGTGATGTAATGTAGAGCTGCTTTAACGGCCTACTATATCTCAAGTATTACTACTTGTTATAATAATTATTATTAGCACTTTATCAAGTTTAATAATATTAATTAATGTTTGCCTTTTATTATTATCTCCATGTACGTATATGATTATGAAATTAATCATATATGTGTTGTCACGTTGTCGATATTTTTTAAAGCACTGATTTAAATTATTATATAACGATTAAATGCAAAAATCATAATGTCAATTTTTATTTATTCATTGAAAATTGTTCACGATAACCAGCCAATTTGTATAAAGAACGTACTCAATAACTAAATTAAATAACTGTGACATAAATTTTAATAACATAAATATATAAAACAGAACTCTTTAAATTGTCGCAGTTATATGACCTTCAACGAGTACACATATAAACTTCAAAGTCTCACTTGCCTCCGGTCATCTAATTCTAGTTTTTTTTTGGTGAACGGTTACAACAAAACCAAACAAAACACAACACCGGCCAAAGGCCAACCAAACCACCTAGCCAGAAAACTAGCAAAGGCAAAACAGGGGACGAGAACAACAGGAGCAGAACAACAAACAAAACAACAAAACTAGAAAACAACACACGAAAGGAAAACAGCCGGACTAACTTAAAACATGACCATCTGCAGTGTATTGCTGCAGGAAATCATCAAAAGTGGCCAAATCAAGAACACCAAATATGTTGTACCGATTTGCCCAATGAGCCGCCGAGTGGGCCACACAGTTGCAGGATCTGGGAATCCATTGGACTTCACAAAGGTTGAGACTGCGAGAGAGGATGAAAAAATTTGCAACCTTATCTTGAATGTTGAATTGCAGCTTGTTGGTTTCCATCGGGTTGCTGCGTATGGCGTTGACAACATCAAGGGAATCCGATTGAAACACCACGTTCCTGTAGCCGAAATGAACAGCCGCAGCAGCACCTTCGTGGATCGCAGCAATCTCACCAGACAAGGGGTCACAATTGGTTGCACGGAAGGAGACAACATTGAGAATAGTCCCCGAGGCATCTCTGAAAACAGCTGCACCTGCGGAATGATATCGGCCAATGGAAACATCCGAATTGCATGTCACCCAGCCCTCAGGAGGGGGATTCCAACAAGTTTGCTCTACAGCTCGGGGAGTACAAGAAGGAACAAGTTCATGAAGCCGTAAGTTGATGAGTTTTATGATGACTTCGATTGGGGTTGATCTCCCTTCATGAATGATGCTATTACGCTCCTTCCAAATGCTATCAAAGATGATAGCAGCACCTCCCAAGAATTGATTAAGATCAAGGTTGGCTGGTCTATTATCGGAATGTTGGAACCACTCTAGCCACTCCTCCCACGAGCTAGCTGAGGTACTAGTGGTTCGCAAGCTCCACAAACAACCGAACCAAACTGCCTTTGCAAAGTGGCATTCCCAAAATAGGTGAAGACTACTCTCGGTTGTGCAGGAGCAGATAGGACATTGTAAATCTGTTAAGGGTATGGACATTCCAAGTCTTTCCCTTGTTGGAAGGCAATTGGATAGTATTCGCCACCATAGCATTTTGAGTCTATTGTGGATTTTGGACCCCCAAAGAAGTCTCCATTTTTTATCTTCTTCCACCCCACTGCCAATATTCTTTAGGAGTTTATAAGCTGAGCTAACAGAGAAGTTTCCACTCGGTTCAGGAAGCCAAAGCCATGAATCATTGGTTAGTACTCTTGGGAGGTTGATATTGAGTATTCTTCTTGCATCTTCTTCCCTAAACCATTGTCTAACCATATCCTCGTTCCATTGGCCATCCGAGATGAAGTTACTTACTAAACTCACACCGCCCGTCGACTCAACACGAGGAGGCGGTTGGCGAGTTTCTCCCGGAACCCAAGGGTCGAACCAAATGGATGTTGAGTTTCCATTGCCAATTTTCCTACAAATGCCCCGTTGAAGGTCATCTCGCATTCGTAAGATTGCTTTCCATAAGATAGAATCGGATGCCTTAGCCTCCATTTGAAGGAAATTTTGGTTTCTCGAGTATTTGTCTCTCATAAGCTGGCGCCAAAGGCAATCTTCATCCGTTAAGAATTTCCAAGCCCATTTCAGAAGGAAGGCTTTATTCATAGTTTCCGTGGTATGAAACCCCAGCCCCCCAGCAGTCTTTGGCTTGCACAGACGCTCCCAAGCGAGAGTGTGAAGCTTTCTTTTTTCCTCCGTATCGCCCCACTAGAAGTCCCTCAGAAGTTTATCAATTTTGGTAGCTGTTGAAACGGGGATAACATCCGAAGAGGCAACATAATTCGATAAACTTGATCCCACAGATTTGATGAGACAAGTCTTCCCCGCACTTGATAAAAGTTTAATTTTCCATCCCTGAATCCTTTTGAGGACCTGATCCACTAAGTGTTGAGTGTCTTCCGGTCGCTTGACAGATCTAAACAAGGGAAGACCCAGGTAAGAGGCCCTGCTATTCATACGTTTCATCCCCAAAGTTTCAGCAATTACTTGGGCTTTTCTACTTGAAACTCCCCTTGAGAAGAACACCGAGGACTTTGGGTAGCTGATCGATTGCCCAGAGAATTGACAGTAGGAATTTAAGCACTCTAGCAGCGTTCTTGCCTCTCGGACTGAAGCCTCACCAAAAAGGATGATATCATCCGCAAACATCAAATGGGTGATTGGAGTACCGTTACGAGCCAGCTTGAACCCTTTGAGAAGACCATGGTTTTCTTTACTTAAGAGGAGGCGAGAGAGTGCCTCGGCTGCCATAATATAAAGGGACGGAGAGAGCGAATCTCCTTGTCTTAGACCCCTCTCGAGAAGGAACTTGCCCACCGTCGTTCCATTAAGAAGAAGCTTGATTTCATCCACCGATATACAAGCTTTGACCCAGTTAGTGAAGGTATTACTAAAGCCGAGTTGGAGTAGCACAGAGGTGACGAAGTTCCAATCCAGTTTATCATAAGCCTTCTCTAAATCTAACTTGATGAGCATGAAACCTCGCTTACCTCTCCTCTTACCCATTGAGTGGACAATTTCTCGAGCGATCATGGTGTTCTCTGCGATGTGCCGGCACTTAACAAACGCCGCTTGGTTGGGAGATACGATTCTCGGAAGCAGGTATCGTATCCTTGAGGCAAGGATCTTCGAAATTATCTTGTACGCCACATTACAAAGGGCAATAGGGCGGTAGTCATTGACGGTGGTGGGTGAGTCCTTCTTCAGAACCAGCACCAAGGAAGTATCATTAATGAAGCTAGGCAATTCCAAGTGAGTGAAGAAGTGAATAACCATCTCAATGAGGTCATCCTTTACCGTGTCCCAGTGGTGGATATAGAAACTTGGCGGTAGACCGTCGGGCCCCGGGGCCTTGTCTTTACCCATGTCATTTATGGCTACCATAACCTCTTCTCCCTTCGGAATAGCATTGAGGAGATCATTGTCATGGTCCAAGATCATTTTATCAAATAGGCCTTCAACCAGAGGAGTAGTGCCGCTGGAGCATTTGCTGAAGATATCTTTAAATTTGGTAAGGAAACAGTGAGCAATCTGATCTTGATCTCGTAGCCAATCCCCATCCGCGAAATCCTTAATACATTGGATATAGTTCCTCCTCCTTCGAATTATAGTGGAGGCCATGAAGAATTTAGAGCACCTATCCCCCTCTTGAAGCCATTGCACCCTGGATTTCTGTTTCCAATGTATTTCCTCTCTTAAAAGAGCTTCCGAAAGGTGATTCTTAGCTTTGTCAATCTCTTCAAAATTATCCGGGTTCTTACTCTCTGCCTCCTCAAGAATGAGTTTTGCTTGCTGAATTTGATGAGAGAGCAATCTAAATTGGGTTTTATTCCACGTCTGAAGCTTTTTACATGTTGCGATGACTTTCTTGTGGAAATTAAGCATGGGATTGACATGGCGTCTCGCTTGCCAAGCTTCCCTCACCACCCAGAAAGAACGAGGGTCCCGAGCCCACATATTTTCATATTTAAATTGGCGGCCCTTACTCTTAATCCCCCACATGGTATCCATGAGAAGCGGCCTGTGATCCGATTCGGTGGCCGCAAGGTGGTTGATAATGGCATTAGGGAATAGAATTCTCCAATCGGGAGAAGCAAGACCCCGATCTAGTCTAGCACGCTTCATGCCCCCATTCCCATTGGAGTTACTGCCACCCTTGGCCCAAGTAAAGCGAGGGCCTTGGAAGCCGAGATCAATTAAACCCACTCTGTGAACCATGCGACGAAAGTCGAAGGCATATCTGGAGGTGTTGCCGCGGTAATTAAAACATTCACTGTCACTTAGAGTGTCGTTCATATCTCCCAACAAGAGAATCGGGCTTTGAGCATTCAGAACACAATCTCCCACCTGAACCCAGAATTGTTCCTTATCAACACAATGAGGAGGGCCATACAAGCCCCATAAAAGCCACGGAATTCCTGGAGGGTCAGAGGTAATCTCAACACTAATTAGGTACTTAGAGGAGGATTGAACATTACACATTACTCCTTTCATCCAGCACATTCCTAGGCTCCCCGACTGCCCAGTGGGAGGGAAATAATGTTGATCCATAAAGTGGAGTTTGGAACAGATTCTCATAAACCTTACCATTGACAAACGAACTTCAGAAAGAATTAGCAAGTCGGGATTATGGTGACGCACTAGATGCGTTAGTTGACGAACTGTCGCGATGTTCCCGAGCCCACGACAGTTCCAAGCTAGGATTTTCATGGCGACCTTGGAGACTTTTCCGGGCAAGTCTCCATAGCCCCAAAATGAAAATCCTGTCCATTTAACGCCGCCGAGTCCTCTGGGCTTTCTTCAATTTCAGTTATTGTATGCAATTTAGAACTTTGTTTCCCAGGTTTATCAATAACGACAAAGTGATTATCAAGATTTACCTGGAGTTCGAAGTCCCTTCCATCCCAGTGACTAGCCGAATTGAACTTTCCACTCAATCTCGATGCGGCCTTTTTTCCTCTCTTGAATGATGTCGAAGTGGCGGCCAAGGGAGAATGCGTTTTTGGGGGTCTCCCCCTTCTTTTGCGACTGCCCAGATCACCATGGCTTGACTGTACCTTTCCTTTTCCCCGCCCTTTCTTGGTTTGAGACTTCGAATCTTCATTGAGACCAGGTGAAAAACTCCCTTCGTTTAGGACAACTTCTAAGTTTAACGCCTGGGTTGTATTTGCAGTATAAGAGCCAATGTCCTCTGTTTGGTCTTGCCCAGTAGACCCCTTCTCAGTGGAGTTGTTCACTTTAGAGGGAGTAGGAAGTGGGTTGGGCCGAGACAAAGGTCTAATTACTATGCCATCAGAAGCTTTCCTCTTTCTAGGCCCGTTTAAGTGCTCTTGGACTCTAAAGTCCTCTATATCCACAATTGGATTGAAGAGGGTGGGCTCTCTAAAAAACTTGTCCACTGTTAGAGCTCCCATAAACAGTTCACGGGCTTTGGGCTCGGCCCAGCACTCCTTAGAAGGCCATTGTAGAACTTGGGCTTGGGTCCCCAAAATAGAGCCCCCGTAAAGATTAGGAGGGACCGTTTGATTAGTTATGGGATCTTTTGGGCCCATATGCATAGAAGTGGTCCCAGCCTCTGATGTATTGGACTGATTTAAAGGCTCCATTGGGTTAACAGTTAGATGACTTTCAACCTCTTGAGCTGTGGTCTTCACCAAAGAGGGAGTATCCTCTTTCGTACTACATACCAGAACAGAGGGACGCCCGTTCGATGTCTCTTGGTCTCCAGAAGAGCATGCTTTCTTGTTGGCCATTGCAGCAACGTACTTCTCGGCTGCCTCCTGCAATTCTTGGATGGAAACGCATTTTGAATTGTTACCAAAAGGGGCAAACTCCCCAATACCTGGTAGATAAACCAGGGGGAGTTGGGTAATAACCAGTTCGGACTGATTATCGCCGGGGAGAATATCGTCATCGGTGACTATCCTTTTTTTTGCTTGGAAGCTGTCTTCTACATTCCCTTATCTCGTCATTCTCACCATTTCGGATTGATTTCTGCACTTTCATCTGGTTTCGAAGAGTGGGATCCCTACAGAGTGACTTTTGGAGAACCCAGTCTTGAAACCACTTGGCCAGTGGCGAAGTGAAAGTAGACTTCTCGGCTGCATCACTCTTAAGCCAGATTCCGAACATGGGGTAGAAGTTACCTGAGGCATCCTTGATGATTGTTGGGGGTTTAAAGCATGAGCTTTGATCATGTGTTAATAGACCACACTTGAAGCAAACCTTAGGGAGACGTTCGTATTTGTATTGCAGCCATAAGTCTTTAAGACGTTGACGCCTAAGGAAGAATCCAGAGAATATCGGTTTGTTCAAGTCGATAGTAGCTCTGAACCGGAGTGTACTCATTCCTATGGCGTCCTCAATGCCAGGTGGTAGTTCGTATACAGGGGAGGCCTTGGAGGCCAATTTCTTCAGATTGGACAGGTTCCAATAGAAGGGGGGTATACTCTCAATGTGAGCCCAAATAGGTGTTTTATCAAACTTAACCTCTGCTGGGGAGAGCCAAGTAGGCCATGGCATAATGACTAATAAGGAGCCACATACGAACCATGGTCTGCGCGCAAGAACGTTCATGGCATCTTCCCTTCTTGCAAACGTGAATTGGATGATTCCGTCCTCAATCTCCTTCCATTTCCACCCTTTGATAGCGTTCCAAGAGAGCTTGAGAGACCCTTGGATGGCAGCCTTCCCCAATCGATTTCGGCTGATGATCTTTCCCAGCAGAACCTGGTTTGCTTCTTGTGGTTCATCCACTTCTCCAGGATTGAGTGCAAACGTGATGTCGTCTTGTGCTATCTGAACTGAATCTTCGAACAGGTCGCAAAACTTGGAGGGTTCCATTATGGATCAGGAAGTTTCAATGCACTAACCTTGGTTAACTGATAAGATAAATCAATAAGAAGAGCAAATCTCTTTTCCCTCACTGGGGTAAGCTCCTAGAAGAGCATCTTAAGTATAACATCAACGGGCTAATTCTTCAATGATAGCGTTACAGAATGTAATTCCATCTAATTCTAGTTACTTTAGCGTGCATATGATAAACTAAATCAAAGTGAACTACTAAACTCAATAAAAAAATTGTTATCACATAATCTTCAACATCTTATTATTAACTCATCCAAAAATGATTAATAAATTGCTTTTTTTATACTAAAAGAACTAATTTTATTATTTGCAAACTTAAAAAAAACTTATTTTTAGTACTATAATAATTTGAAAATTTAATTTTAGCACACATTTTAAGTAATTATTAATGTTAATAACCATTAATAATTTTAGCATACTTGCATCTATATATCAAGTAATAAACTGTTATCTTCTATTGCCTTTGAATTTGAACTTTCTTACTACCAAGCTTTTAAACATAATTAGTTGTAATAAAAGGAGACTCATCATCAAATAACCCAAGCTTTGTCAGAATATAGAATATCAATGGACATTTACACATTGCCTTTATAACTCATCATCTGGTTAATTTCTCTCCACACACTACAACAATTTTAGTTTTTAGGGGCGACAATATTAGGGGCGACATATTGTCGCCTCTAAAGAGAGTGGTATTAGAGGCGACATAAAATTGTCGCCCCTAAAGAAATTGAGTTTTTTTTTTTGCAACTTTGTAAACTTTTAGGGGCGACAAAAGTCGCCCCTAATAACTTTAGGGGCGACTTTAGTGTATTAGGGGCGACATTTGTCGCCTCTAAAAATATTGAAAATTTTCATTGAAAAAAAAGCGGGATTTTTCCCACCCATAGTATTAGGGGCGACTTTTGTCGCCCCTAAAAGTCTTACCAGTTTTCATTAAAAGCTCCACCACAACCCCCTTCTCCTTCTTCATTCATTTTTCATTTTTATTTCTATTCTCTAAAACAAAAAAAATCCTTACAAAAACAAGGCTCAGCTCCCCCGCCTTTCCCACCGGCAGCTCCGACTCCATCTCGCCGAACCCCTGTCTCGACCGCCTCCCCCTTCTTTCTTCACAGTCGAACCACCCCGATTTATTTCGACCGGCCAATATCGTCTAAACCGAATCTATCCCACTTTTTTTGTTGGTAAGTTTTGTTTCTCTTTTTAGATTTTTAGAAGAAGATATTTGTGTATTTTTGTATGTTCTCTTTAAGTATTTAGTTTTTTTTTGCGTTGTTGAAAAATTTAATTTATGTGAGTGTGTTTTTAATGCAGAAATCATAGAGGAATATAAAGGTAAATTTTATATTTTTATCTTTTTTGGTCATTATGTATTATATTGAAATGAAATTTGATTATGTAAATATATTTATAGTATTTTGTATGAATTTGTATAAAATTAGGTTAATAATATCAATTTTTTTTAAGAAAACTTGATTTAATGTTGTGAAAGTGTGAAAAATATGATTTTTTTTTTATTGTTGTTGTTGGTGTTTATATGTGTGTGAGTGTTTTTTTTTTTTTTTTGAGATAAATGTGTGTTAGTGTGTATATATATGTATTTGTGTATTTTTTTAACAATAGTATATATGTATATGTGTGTATGATTATATATGTATATGTTATATATATATGTATTTATGTTATATATTGTATATTTTTGTGTGTATATATATGTACAAATTTAGGTTAATAATTTTATTTTTCTTTTAAGAAAAATTAATTTAAAAATTGTGAAAAATTGTTCATAGGTGTGTGAGTGTGTATATGTATATATATATGTATGTGTACACGTATTTGTGTTTTTTTAACAATAGTATATATGTATATGTGTGTATGATTATATATGTATATATGTGTATGTATATATTTGTGTATGTGAGTATGTGTATATATAGTGTATGTATGTGTGTGTTTATGTTATATTGTATATTTTTGTATATATATATATGTATGTTTATTATTTAATTTGATTTTTTTTTTGTGAATTAGTTCTTGAATTACCGTCTTGTTTCACCGCTGCCCGCTAAAGTCATACATCACTGCCGCTACAGCTATTGTAGACATCACAACACCAGCCACCGCTTCTTTTAGCTAGAGTTTAATGAGAGCGAGAGATTAGATAATTTTATTTTTTAGTTATAGAATCAAGAACTAATATTGTATTTGTCTAATTAGTAACTAATATAAGAACTATTTATTTTTATTATGTTATTGTGCTATTTTTTAATATAAAAAAGTTTATGTTTTATGTTAATATTTATTTTAATTATTATTATAATTATTTTTTATATATTAAATATTAATATGTCTAATATTACAAAAAATTAATTTTTTTTTATGTAAAAACCTTTAGGGGCGACTTTGTCGCCCCTAAAAGTCAAAAATAGAATACTGACACGTCTTTTTATGGGCGACTTTTAGGGGTATTAGGAGCGACAAATGTCGCCCTTATTTTGAGGCGACTTTTTTGTCGCCCCTAATAGTATTTTTAGGCGCGAATTATTAGAGGCGACTTTTTAGGGGCGACTAATACTGATTAGGGGCGATATTTTATGGTTTTAGGGGCGATTATTGTCGCCCCTAATAATCATATTTGTTGTAGTGACATTGCATTTACTCGATCAGTGTCATCATCTAACTTTAAAAGGAGTACACTCCCATTTACATATCCTGGTATTCCTATATGCTCAAAGAAGATATCTAGAGCAGAGTGTCAATGTCTCCTGGAGAAAATGACAAGTAGAATAAAGATGTGGAGCACTAAGAACTTATCTTATATGGGAAGAGTGACACTGATTAACTGAGTTCTTCTAGCTATACATACATATTGGGCTCAAATCTTTATTCTACCAAAAAAGCTTTTGAAGGATATAGAAGCTACTTGCAGATCCTTTCTCTGGAAGGGTCTACAAGATGGAGCAGGGCCTGGTTTAGTGGCTTGGGACTATGTTTGCAGGCCCAAGGCAGCAGGGGGTTTAGGCTTTCGAAATGTACAGCATTGGAACATGGCTACCTTAGGGAGGTATGTGTGGGATATAGCTAGTAAAAAAGATTGTCTCTTTGTCAAATGGAGTCACAATGTTTACATCAAGGAGCAGGATTGGTGGAGCTATAATGCTCCCTCGGATTGTAGCTGGGCATGGAGGAAAATAGTGGCTGTCAAGAACAAAATTCAGCAACAGGTTTCACTAACCAGTTTTGTTGTGCAGAAATACAAGATTCAACAAGTATATAACTTGTTGTTTGCTGAATATGATAAATTGCCTTGGAGTAATCTTGTTTGGGATCGGCTTATTGTTCCCAAGCATAGATTCATTCTTTGGTTGGTACTTTGGGACAGACTAAATACAAGGGAGAGATTAAGCAAATTCATGACTACCATGGATGCAAAGTGTGTATTCTGCAGTAAAGAAGAAGAGACCATTGCACACTTGTTTTTTGAGTGTGATTACAGCCGAAGCTGTCTGCAAGAGATGAAGAAAATTCTGCAATAGAATACACCAGCCAGAAATATTCACCAGTTGCTGCAAGCTTGCCATAACACCAAACGATTTTCAGCAGCTAGGAAAAGTATGGTGAAGACTATACTTGCAAGCTTAGTGTATTTTGTTTGGAAGGCAAGAAATGAAGTGCTATGGAATCACCAACAGTGGCTTGTCACTACCACGGTCAAGAAAGCTCAACAAGTGAGTAAGATGAGAATTAAGGGGCTGCTTCCTAAAAAAGCTAAGGATGAGGATAAAGAATGGATTTTAATGATTTGAAGTGTTGTAATGACTTGTATAGATCTGGAATGAAAATGTATAGATAGCAAAGTGTAAGATTAGTGATGTCATAGTTTGTTTGGAGCAATAAAATTCTTATTCATAAAAAAAAAAAACAATACTCTAATAATAATAATAAAGGATGGCATATTTAACTGAGTTGAAATGTACATATTATATTATAAAATGGAATATGTATTTAATTGATAGATAATGAGGTTACAAACAAGATAATGAAGAATATAGTAACAACAAGAACTCAAATAATAATTCATTAAGATAATTAAAGCAACAAAGTATATGCAATGATTAATTATATGTATGATAGTAGTAAAACTTGCCAACATTATAGTGATAAGTATGATGATCATGGTGACTGGTAGTGTGTGGATGAGAGGAGCACGAATAATTCCATTGTTATTAGATGATGAAAACACTCTGCAACCAGCTGCAATAGGAAGTCTACCAATTACATCACATTTACCAGGCTCATCAAGGACAATGTCTTCTAGGGTTTTCTCAGCCCTGGCCTAATGATGAATTTAAACACCCCATTAGGGTTTGTGAGAGCCTTGGCTATATGGTACGTGTTACCATCATCACAAGAGAAGAACACATTCACACCATTGAGCTGTGGAAGCAGTGGTGGGTTGTTAGGAGGGTTTGGTGGAGGAATTCCACATGATCTTAACACACCAACAATCTCAACTGTAATTTTTGGCATTACATTAGTGACTAAGGTGGGAATAGAAGTAGTTGGAGTAATTATAGTCTCATCATGGGATTTGGTTATTGAGCTCATTGTAATGGAGATGAGCATCAAAGACACCACATTATTATTGGACTTTTTGAAGTACTTATTATATGTATATATAGCTAGGTAGCTCGAGGAGCAAGTTTTCTTTTCTTTTTGTTTGTTTGTGATGATGAGTACTTCTATTTATAACCTTTTTATATTGATTGATTAATTAATTAATATATGTTAAGCATTAATATTAAGTTTACCTTATTTTTGTGTTTGTCATCGTGGGATGCACCATCAATAATAGATAGCAAAATCTTAATTTGGGTGATACTTTTGTTGATCGTATGCATGCCACGTTTATAGCTCCATATGGCTAGTTGAAATTTATATACTATATGTATAATATAAACAAGAGAAATTATCTCATATATAGTTCTTTTAACTCTTTTTTTTTTTTTAAATTTATGATTTGAATTTCTAAAGTAGTTATAACGCTAGTTGCAATAAGGGTTTCTATATGATTTTTTATTGCAATTTAGGTTGCAGTGCTAGTTGCAATAGGGGTTTCTATGTAGAATTTGGTAAAAATGCAAAAAAAAAAAACTTATTTTAAAGTGTAAAAATAAAAAAGCCCCTATAAATAAACTATAATTGAAAATAAAATTCCCAAATTTTTGCAAATCGATGACCTGGCCAAATAATATGTAATATTTTTTACATTTTTATTAACATCAAATTATTTTGTGATTGTAAGTAGTTCTGTTATCAGTGAAGAAAAATATCAAGTAAGTTGTGTGGTTTCATACTGTTTGGGAAAGGTTACTAATTATGATGATTTTAAAATTGTGTAGGTATGGAACTACACATTTGAAGATAACTTAAATAAATTGATTGTCACTACTAATATCAATAAGATGTATTTTGTTTTTAGTCCACGAAAGAACTCTACAATTAAGTGTGCTTGACCTGGAGTAATTTCAGGATGGGTGACCTCCTGAGAAGTTTTTCCAAGAAGCGTGCAGGTGAGGAAGCAGCCAGAGTGATGTACTCATGTATAAGAGTCATGAATCCTTGGTGGAAGGCCAATGGAGGCTTGAAGCGACTGGGACGTGCCTTGACCCAACCGAAAGTGTGGCTACACAATTAAAGATGCTTAAATGGATTGATTGGTACTACATATCAACAAGGTGCATCTTATTTTTTGGTAGCCCAGACTTGAAGCAGAGACATTAGTATCAGAGTCTTCACCCAATCGGAAGTGTGGCTATACAGTTGAATAGGGCTTAAATTAATGGATTGATTGGTACTACCTATATCAACAAGGTGCATCTTATTTTCTAGTAGCCCATCAAACTCCACAATTAAGCGTTCCTAGAAAGTTTTCTTAGGAAGCGTGCGAGTGAGGACATAACACATTGAAAACACTTGTGTTGGTTCACAGGGTTAGTCGTCAGTCCAAGAAATATATTTCCCTATCCTTGCTTCATTCTATTCTTGAATTCTTCTGAATCCCAGGCCCCCTGTTGATTTTGGTTTACATATTTCATATTAGGCCACAAGCCCATGTCCGTTTGCCTCAACTAAACCTTTCCAAAGGAAACTTCTACAGATTGCATTCACTCTCTGGAGAACTTTTTTTTTGGAATAATTATCAATTGAGCCCAATAAAAATGTAAAGACATAAGCACTGAATTAACTAATACTACTCAACTTGCATATGAAGGATTCCTTATCTCCATACTTTAATTCTTTGAACCATATTTTCCAAAAGAACCTTACATTTAGCATTAGGAATTGTTGTGATATTTTGCACACACAAGTGTACGTATTGTTAACAAGTAGTAAACTCACCAGGAGTGAGGTCGATCCCACAGGGGTTGTAGTTAAATACTTTAAAATTAAACTTTTACTTCTATTTGGTGGAATACAAATTAAGAAAGAAATTTAAAATAAGAAAACTACTAAGAAGCAAATAATTAAAGGAAATTAATAGTTAATAAAAACTAGGGCTTCGATTTCAATTGTATCTATTGAATATGGCTTAATATGATTATCTCCCTATTATTAATTTCTATGCAATAGCATGTTTGCTAAGGTAATTTATAGTCTTCTCAGATATATAAATCTCAATCACATGCAAACTTTCTACTCTCGTGATAAATTTAACATGCAACAGGCATTAAACACTGAAACCCTATAAGCTACCTAAACCATACAGGTACTCTCGTTCTATATCGAAATTCAGTTCTATTTCACTATAGCATAATTGACACTCACTTCTAAGATCTCGCATCAAAATCATAGACAGTTAATTGGTGATCAGGAAATTAAAAGTAATTAAGCACGAATGAAATAGAATATATAGAAATTAGAGAAAATAAATCATATTAAAACTATAAAACAATGTCAAATAATATCCATCTAACCCTGATCAAGTGTTTAGCTACTCATGTTTATGAAAGAAAAATCACACATATTAACTTTAAGAAAAGAGAAGAAAATAGAGAAGAAAAGAATGCTGAAAATCCTCTGAAGAATGCCTCCAGTATTGCAGTTGATCTCTGAAATTCGTATCTATATTCTCTATTTATTTCCCTCTGAATTGCTTCAATAAAACTATTGAAGTCTACTTCTTTTATAGCCAAAAAATAATAAAATAAGATAAACTTCGCTGAAGAAAAAACCTACTCTCCTTAGGATTAGAAAACCTATTCTGCTTAGGACTGCATTTACTGATAGTATTTTGGCCATAACTCTCTCGATATTGCTCGGAATTGGAAGATTTAAGATTTTTAGGAAAGATAAAAGAGAAATCTAGAACTTTCATGTTTTGACTTTTTCCAATATCTAAACAGAACATAGTCGAATTTAGGCTTGAAGTATCAGCTTTATTTTCTTACACAAGTTACTCTATTTTAAATATCATCTTTTTGTGAGATATTTTTATCTTTTTTCCCATTTTTTTTCTCTGATATTTTTCTAATCTTCTTTTATTTTAAATCTGCAAAAATAAAAGATAACAAGCGTAAAAATGCTCCAAACACGATTAAAACTCAATTAAAAATATACTAAACTTAATCTAAAATTAATACTAAAAATAACCTCACAGAAATTCGGGTCACACATACTAGAATTCCCAAGTATTTGAATGATAAATTACTCCTGCTATATTTAGAAGTCTCAATCACTCTGTTTGCTTCATGCGCATCATTTGATTCAAAAGTCTCAATCACTCTGTTTACTTCGTGCGCATCATTTGATTCAGAAGTCTCAATCACTCTGTTTACTTAATGTGCATCATTTGATAGCAGAAAAATGGAAGACTTGGCTTTACTCGGCATTAGTCCTGCTTAGAGAACAACTTTAAGCCTTCAAGCATTCTGTAAATTAAAATGAAGTCACCATTACAAAATAAAATAACATCATTGGCAAAGCAAAAGTGATTCATTTTTCAGCTTCTCACATCGTTCAGGAAACTTAAAGTCTTCTCTTGCACCAACTTTCATCATAATTCTTGACAAATATTCTATTCTCAACACAAAAAGAAAAGGCGACATCAGATTTCCTAGTCTCAGGCTACGCTTTGCTTCAAAAAAATCATGCATGGTCCCATTAATCAATAAACTGTAATTAGGAGTTCTCACTCATTTCATGATAAAGTTAATGAACTTAGCAGGAAAATTCATTTCAACTAGTATTTCCTCTATACACTCCCATTCTGTTGTATCATATAACTTAGAATTGCACTCTCAGTATATAGAATGCTCTATATGTTCCACCATATAGACACATCATTAGTTATCCATTGTTATAATCCTAATTTGATCAATGATCCTCTATATGAATGATCTACACTGTAAAGGGATTAGATTACCGTTACACCCTACAATGTATTTAATCCTTAAAACACTTAACCCCGTATAAATGATATTTCAGCTTATGGGAAATGAGATCTCCACCATTTATTTTCGTTTGATCAAGCTCGAAGGAGATTATCCTTTACTTACTATTTTCTAGATAGAAGCTATAGATTCCATGTTTATGTTAGCGCTCCCACTCAATTGCACTACCGTGTTCCCAAAATGTACGTATCATCCTGACCCAAAAGTAGGCTTAACTATTTTCACCATTTATTTTCACCATTTATGTGAAATGAGATCTCCACCATTTATTTTCGTTTGGTCAAGCTCGAAGGAGATTATCCTTTACTTACTATTTTCCAGATAGAAGCTATAGATTCCATGTTTATGTTAGCGCTCCCACTCAATTGCACTACCGTGTTCCCAAAATGTACGTATCATCCTGACCAAAAAGTAGGCTTAATTAACAAATCAAAGAACACGAATAGCCTCTTGAGATTGAGCCTAATCATAGCAGGATTAAGATCATTTGATCTAGGATCAACTAGGCGATATTGACTTGAATAGATATTACGGTAAGTTTAATAAATCTAAGTCAAAGTTCAATATCGGTCCCTTTCGATTCATACTCCATGCATCCAACCTGAGCTTTACTTTAACTAATGCTCTGGAAAGAACATAGCATTTCTCCAAATGCAAGTAAACTCTGTTGTAGATTATCATATCAGTAAAACCATGTGTCTGATAAATCTAGGAAACTTTATTCACATAGTCATGTTTACTTTCCAATGTGTTGACAACACAATAAACAGGATCAAGTATGTGAAAAGGGTTTCAGATGAATTCATACATTATGTACATATAATCATGAAATAAATCATGTAAACCATGCAACATTAAATGTTATTTCTGATCTATATTAATAAGTAAATCTGATTATATTGAAATGAGTTTTATTTAGGGTATAAAACCCAACAAAAAGTGGGATCATTGGACACATTGCATCGGGGTAAGCTTTTGTCGGCGCATTAATGCGCCAGCAAAAGCCCTAAAATTTTTGGCGGTCAACTTCCCGCCTAAATGAAAACGTGTGTTGAAATTTTGTGGGAAACTTTTGCCGGCGCAATTAGATGCGTTTTTATTCAGCACCGACTTTTGCCGGTGGACCTAATTGCGCCGACAAAAGTCTTAAGTAAATAAAATCTGGCACGAAGCCTCCTTCCCCATTTTCCTCTTCTCTTTCCCTCTCTCTGCGATTCCGTGGATACACCGCCGACAGCCCCTAATCTCCCCCTCTAAACACCATTTTCACCATCCCAAAACCCTATTTCCACTACCCAATCTCTTTTTCTCTCTTTTTCATCATTTTTTTTTCATTTTTTTTTTCCATAAAATCACATTTGTACTGGGACTCCGGCGAGAACCGCCGGCGCACCTCCGGCAGCCGCTGCCCGAGCCGCCACCATCCTGCCGCCGCACCTCACCGCCGGTACCCTTTTTTCCTCTATTTTAGTTTTATTTAATTTATTTTTGATTTGTGTATATATAATAATTTTAATTTATTGTGTATAAAATTGTGTTTAATTTGTTTTTTAAGTTTATATGTGTGTAAATTTTTATAGTTTTATGTGTATTTTTAGAAATTTTTGTGTATATGTGTATATAAATGTGTATAATAGTTTATATATGTGTATTTGTATATATATGTAAATGTATATATATGTGTATATGTATAAATATGTGTGTATAAGTATATATATGTGTATTTGTATAAATGTATATATATATGTAAAACTATTGCTATATGTGTATATGTAATTGTATGTTAAAATATATTGGTGTGTATATATATGTATATATAAAGATATAGGTAAATGTATATATTTATGTGTATATATGTATATATATGTAAAAGTATATATTTGTGTGTATATTTATGTATATATATGTGTATATGTAAATGTAAATATTACGTATAATTCTATACTTTTAATTTTATTTAGTTAATATTTATTTTTTTGGTAAATAGGTTTTGTGGTATTCCTTTTTCTGGTGTTTGGTGAAAATCACTTCTCGGCATATTGGAAGATTAGTATGCTTATGTTATATTATTTATAATATTGAAAAAAAAAAAATAGTTCATTTGAAAATGCATATTAGTAGAGTTTGAATATCTTATATATTCATCCATAGTGAAGTAGAATCTGTGAAAAATATACTGCGGTCGGATGGGTGGCATAAATTAATATGTATGTAAATTGTTTTGGTATTGTGTTTGTGATTTTTGTGTAGGTGGTAAAATTTGAGAATGGTCAATTGTAAAGTGTTATGCTGTCGAATTTTCGATAGCATAACATTTTCAATTTGATTGTAAGTTATATTTAAAAAATAATTAGAACATCATTAATATTATAGATACGATAATAGGTATAATGTAATATGCATGTAATTTGGTATTGTGTTTATGATTTTTGTGTAGGTGTTATAAATTTGGGAATGCTCAATTGTAAAGTGTTATGCTGTCGAATTTTCAGTAGCATAACATTTTCAATTTGATTGTAAGTTATATTTAAAAAATAATTAGAACATCATTAATTTTATAGATACGATAATAGGTATAATAATATATGCATGTAAACTGTTCTGGTATTGTGTTTATGATTTTTGTGTAGGTGTTAAAAATTTGGGAATGCTCAATTGTAAAGTGTTATGTTGTCGAATTTTCAGTATAGCATAACATTTTCAATTTGATTGTAGGTTATATTTAAAAAATTACTAGAACATCACTAATATTATAAATATGATAATAAGAGAAAAATATTGGTAATAGTTTATTTTTGAAAAATAATTACAACATCACTAAGTAAATTTAAATTAAAAATTGATAATTTAAATAACTTGGTAATTTTAAAATCTTACAAATTTACTTATTACTAAATAATAATTAGAAACTTTATTAAGTTAAAATATTGGTAAATTAAAAACTTATTAATTAATTTGAAAACTTTCATTTATTTTAGTTATAATGTTACATAAATTGTTAATTTAAAGAAATTAAATAATTGATCATTTATCACTAATAATAACATTAATATAAATACATAGGTGGTATATAATATACTATAAAATAACATTTAATGAATACTAAAATTAATTAAAGTACATAGGTGGTACATAAAATAGCATAAGACATGGATAAGATATCATAAGACATTTTAATATGGCATAAAACATTATAAGATATCATAAGATATTTTAATATAGTATAAAACATTATAAGATATCATAAATTAATATAGCATAAAATGAAATTTGTATCCTGAATTCATTTCTTTGGTTATAAACCAAAGATAGGATAGAATAATTTTGTTTGTATTATCACATAGTGATAATTTATTTCACACACACATTTTTTCTTAGACCCGTTTGGAGAGGCTGAGCAGACTAACCGTGAAGATTTAGATGGCTTCATTGTTTATAGTGATGATGAAGACACTAGTGATAGTGATAATGAAAATAATGTAGATGTTAATGATGACGATGATGATTATGATGACTTGTAGACTTTCAAGTATTGTAATATAGACGCCACTGTTGATTTAATGAAATACATGCCTCTTTCATCAATAGTATGATTAATTAATTATTCGTAGCTTGTATTTGTAGAATGACTGATGCAGGTTCAAGTGGTGGTCAGAAAAAGGGAGTTACAAGGGAAAAAATATTAAACAAGAACTGGCCAAGCTGCCACCAGGTCAAAAATAGAAATTTAGATTTCATATGGCAACTGGGGCCCCTGTAGATGACTATGGCAACAAGTTTAACAATTACATAAAGTTTCTTGTTCGCAATACTATTCCTATGAACAATTTTGAGTGGGAGGACGTTGAGGCTACACTCATTTAGACTACATGGGATAGAATAGCGGTAATATTTTATTTTTTTTAATAATACATCAAACAAAATCATTATATGAAAAATACAATATATATAACTTCGGTATTTTTTTTTTCAGACTAAGTTTGAGTTGCCAACTAATAATTCTATGTTCGTGGATTACGTCACCAAATCTATGTCAAAAGGATTGCGTGACTGGAGATCAGACACGAAGAAAGCATGGAAGGAGAATATTAAAAAATATGGGGAGGAAGAAGCGAACAGGAGATCACGTCCAGATATGGTGACACCGGAGGTGTGGGCGGAGGTTATCGCATACTGGAAAGACCCGAAACAATAGGTATTATTTGAAAGTTTTAATAATTTTTCTTATTTACTTAATATTTTTTTTCTCAATTTGCTAACAATAACTATACGTTAAATTACAGGCAAGAGCTAAGCAAAATGCGAAAAATCGAGGTAACATGAAGGTTCAAGGTGGATGGGGATCTAAGACGATAGTTTCGACCATTGTCAGCGGGGTATGAAATTTTCAATATATGATAAAAATATGGTTCAATTGAAAATTTTTAATAATATTTTTCTAATTCCAATTTTGTAAAAAATTAGGCTGATCCGCAGACGGGGGAGCTTCCCAGTGCTGTGGATACATTTGCAAAGTTCCACTGCAAGAACAATAAGTGGCGCGACGAGCACACACAACAACTGCATGTAAGTAACTTTATATTTTTAATAAATTAGTTTTATAATTTAAATTTCTCTCACTCTAACAGTTTCATTATGAAATTTTTTGCAGGCCAAAATGGTTGAGATTCGTGACACTCAACCAACGCCAGCTGATGCCCCCCACCAGTACAGTGTCGACCCCACCCAATTTCCTGCAGATACGCATATTATGACACAGGTATTGGGTGAGCGGTCACGCCACTTGAGAGGAGTCGGTCCGTTGCCAAGACTTAAGGTGGTGGCAAAAAGAGCAACTCCCAGGCCAGGTGCATCCAGGCAGGCCAGTGTCACTCAAGAGGAATATGAGGCACTGAAAAAAAGGGTGGAAGAACAAGAGGCACGGATCCAGTGGCAACAACAGATGATGATGACTCAAAATCAGATCATGAGTGCGTTCCAACAACAAATGATCCAATTGGCCAGTGCTGTTCCAGGGTTTAACATGCTGGAACTGCCTCCGATTCCACCGATTCCACCATTTCAGCCTTCTGGCCATGCAGCTGGTTCCTCCTCACAGGCTGCCCCTCCCGGTGATGATGAAGATGATGTTGTTGATTTGTAGTTTTTTTTTTTTTACTTTACACTGTAGACATTACTGTTAAGAGGATTCTGCTGTAATTCAAATTGAATTTGCACCAGATTCTAAACAGCCCGAGCATCTTCACTTTTATATATATCTCTAAATAAATTTGACCCGATTAATTTTTTTTAAATTACTAGCCTTTCATCTCTTTCATTCTTTGAACTAATTGAAACATAGGAGAACCTATTATATCCCTATTCCATATCTCTTCTAAACAGGTCTGAAACTCAAGATTTCGCTTCCACATTTTGAAATATTTGAAAGGTTTCTTATCTTTGCTTAGCTCCGGGTAAATAGTAAGAATTTCAGGACAATGGTCAAACATCCCTTTAATTATGAAGTGAGCTTCGATATTTGGAAAATAAATAATATTAATATATTTTTAAATTAATCTAAAATAAATAATATTAATATTTATATACATTTATAATTTTTTTTTTATTAATACTGTTAAATTTAACGAAATATTTTATATTCTTAAAATATTTTGTTAAACTGACGAAAATTGATAAATAGATACATTTTATATATAAAAATTATATGATGAAACTTAATAAAAGTCGTATTTTGTCCTTCCAAATCATTATTTTTTTAAAAAATAATTTTGAAGAGAGTAAAGACCATATATTGGGACAATCCTTGGATGCTTTAATTTGATCACACGTAGTAAAAACTAATCCATGCATGCATGCACACGTTGACACGTTAATTTAGAGCAACATAAATATAATATTGTATATGCATGCATGACTAACACGTTAGCTTTAAAAAAAAGAATGAAAAAGAAAAA
Source organism: Cannabis sativa (assembly GCF_029168945.1). Classification (NCBI taxonomy): domain Eukaryota; kingdom Viridiplantae; phylum Streptophyta; class Magnoliopsida; order Rosales; family Cannabaceae; genus Cannabis; species Cannabis sativa. Next base: position 61,338,880 of record NC_083609.1, read on the forward strand.
GACTAACACGTTAGCCTTAGCTTATATAATATATAGAAGAATATTATTATGAAGTATTCATGGTATTTAACAGTACGATGAAGTGTGGCTTTATAATATTTAGTGATTTTCTATAAACGACTTGATATATATTGAGTTACACTAATAGCAATATTATATCTAGAGATCAAAAAGATTTATAGTTGGAGCGGGTTAGGGCTCCGATGTGACATATTATTTCTCATCCAAAACATTCAGATACTTACTGAATTTCGGATTAATTCTGCTCCACCCCGCCTAATTTTTATTTTTGGATCAGATATGATATAATTCAATTCGATTTCAATATATTTTTTAAGAAAATTAATTTAAGATTCAAACCTCAAACCCAAACCTCCTGGGACTTAGGACCTGAACTCAGACCGAACTCGCTTGGGACCCGAGACCAGACCCAACAGACTCGAACCCGGGACCCAGGTCTAGATTCAGACCCAGACCCGGACTCGGACCCAGACACAACATCCCGACCTGAGACCCAAACACTGACTGGGATGGGGACTCCAGACCTAGACTAGGACTCATGACTCGGACCGACACCTAGGACTCGAACCAGAACTCGTCCGGGTCCAGTGGGTCCGGTTTCGGTACCAGACCCAAACCCGAGACTCGGAACCTGAAGCCAAAATCGGACTCAGACTTGGGGCCCGAAAGAGACTCAAACCCGAATCCAGACTCGGACCCAAACCCGGGACCCAAATTTGACTCGAAGTCGGGACCCAGACCCAGACCTGGATGCGGGTTACAAACTAGAATCAGTATCCGAGACCCGAACCTAGACTTGGACTCGAACTCAAACCTGAGACTCCAGACTCGGACACAGACACGGACACGGAATCGAACTCGAGACCCAGACACGGATCCAGACTTGGGCTCAAACCGAGACCCAGGACCGGACCCGAGACCGAAGACTACCCGGACCCGAACTCGAACCTACATCCACACCTGGACTTGGACTCGAGACCTGAACCCGGACCCGGACCAGGACTCAAGACCCCGATCGGGACTTGGGACTCAAACCCAAGACTTGGGTACCCAGACCTAGACTTCAGACCCGGGACCCGAGTACCCAAGCCTGAGACCCGGACCCGGGACTCAGACTTGGGCCCAAATCCAGACCCGGGACCCGGATCCGAATTCGGATCTAGACCCGGACTCGAGACTTGAGTCCCAAACCCGAACCTAGACTGGGACCCGAACCCGGACCTCACCTATAGTTGGTGTTGGGGTCGTGTTTATTAAAAATATATTATAATTTTATATAATCTATTAATAGAAATCAATACCAAATATAGTATTGTATTAAATAATACTAATACAAAATTAAAATAGATATAAAAGTATAAGCTTAGATATTAAAAAAAGTCAGGTCAGATCAGATTCGATCTGAATAAGTCGGGTCGAATCTGATCTGATCTAACGGGATGGGGAGGGACGGATCCTTACAGATTTAGATCAGGTCAAATCATAGTCGAATTAGATCCGACCTGATCCGTTTACACTCCTAATTATACCTTACAAGGGTGTTTGACACTATGGGTGCCCTTTAACATTTCTCAATATAGAAATGTAAAGGGGCTTCTTATGCCAAGTACCGGTGGCAATATGTAAATTAATATTGAATCTCATACATTTTAATTTAATAAATAATATAAAAACCTCTAACCACTTACAAGAGACCACATCAATATAGTGTGTTGAGTACTATAAAATATTTAATAAGAATGCTCGATATAATATTATATATATAACTTCATTTTCCAACTTAATTAATCAAACTAGCAAAGGTCTCTAGGGTTTTATTATCCTGCATGTGCATATTCTGCCTGACAACAAAGATAATATTTTGAGAAATACTAAAAGGCACATTAATTGGTGTTTAACTTATTTTTAAATATTATATTGCTATTAGTGTAATTAAGTATCATGTCTCATATAACTATATAACTTAAGAAAATAACTTTTAGGAAATATCACTAACCAATCGTAGGACGCTACCTTTTGAAAGTACTAAACACCACTGATACCCAATAACAATGCTCTAATATTTTCTATCTTTAGGTAACTATATTTGTCACATGTATTATTAAATAGATTAATATACAATTATTCTAGTGTCATATATATTTAGATATGTTGTAAATAGTTAATTAATACTTAATTTTTTTTTTATTAAATATTACTTTTAGTCATAACAAAAAATTATTTGTGACTAAATTAAACATATAATATTTAGATCAAATTATCACTAATTTAGTTTAAATATTGTGACTAAAAATATATGTAATTAGTTACAATAAATTATAATTTTTGTGACTAATATTTTTTATCACCGACCTTTTAATCATAACGTCGAAATTATAATTTATAATTAGTTATAACTTTTTGCTTTAATTACAAATTTTATTGTAACAAAATATAAAATTTGTAGTAATTGTATATATAAGTTATTATTTTAGTGTTATGCACTATAAATATAGTTAATATTAATTTTGTGTTATATATATTCAGCAACATTAGAGTAGGTTAAGCATACCCATGCATAGCTTTATTTTGTGGCTTTGTATGCTTAATAGAATCAAAACAAAAAATAAGTTGCAGTATAAAGAATTTGAGAATTCTAAATGCTTTCTATGCAACATTGAAGATGAGACGGTAGCTCACTTATTTTTTGAGTGTTCTTTCTCTTTGGAATGCTTGGAATAGCTGCTACTACGTACCTTAGAAAGAATTGTAAGGTGGATAAGGAGGGCAAAATTAAGCAAGGTGAAGAAATCAATTTTACTTGCTGTTATTCCTCGTCTATGAAATATGGCGCACAAGAAACAATGTTTTATAGCAGAATTCTAATACAAATATAGAGATTGTAATTGCTAAAATGAAAAACATAGTAAAAAGAAAAATTACATGTATATGGTTAAAAAAATATAACTAGAAGTAGAAAGAATTGTTTGATACCTTGTAAAATTTTATAGATATTTAGATTCTCTTTACTCATAAAATGCTATTAGGTTGTATATAAATTTTTGAGCAATACACATACATGATTGATGATTCATATGAAAAAAAAAAAACATTAGAACACACGTACGTAGCGACATGCATGCATGTAGACACTTGGTGTATTAGTTTTGACACATATATATTAATTTGAACCATTCATATTATACTGTATACATAGCTAGCTGTACGTTTCTATATTTAAGTGAGAGGAATAACCTTATATATATATATATATTATACATTTCATCCCCGAATCAAAAGAAGAAAAGTACCTAATTAACAAAGATCTAGGTTTTACTTTAATCTTTTTCTCCAAGAAAATATATTATTAGGGTTCGAATTCATTGTTTCATTTAATTAGTATTAATTTCGTTATTTTGCTTTGTAACTATATTTTTCCAGCACAGGCATATTTCTTCATAAACATATATCTTTTGTTATATCTAGATATATGAAGTGACAACACAGTCTCATTGATTATAATATAAATTTTAATTAAGCATTTATTTGTTTAGTAAAGTTTAAATTATAAAATAATACGAGAGTTGATTGAGACCATATATATAGCTCTCTATGTTATAATACATTTCTAATACAAAAATGTTATAATAAACAGGTGCATTTACTAGGGGATTGAATATTGGTGACACTAAAAACATGTCAAAGGAAGCATCACAACATTTTTCAAACAGTTCTACAAGTTGTGGCCAAAATACTGATGACGACGACGACAACAACAACAAAGACAACAAAGAATCAGTCGTACTAGACTTATTGGTTATTTCGGAGCTGCCTAAATCGGATGGTTGGAAAAAACAAGGTATAACTCACTACAAGAAAGGGGACCTTTTATCCCACTTTTTTAGTTAACAAAAATAAAAAATGGGATAAAAGGTATATAAAGACTTTTTATCCCACTTTTAGATTTGGCGCCTCAAATATGCAGCAAATATTTTTTTAGACAAGGGCTCTGTTTGGTAGAAAGTTAAAAAAAAAATATTAAAGGCAAAAAAATAATTTCAAGATTCGATTTTTATGAGTTTGCCAAACAGGGGATAAATTTTTTTAGGGAAACCTTTTATCCCGGTTATTAGTTAAAAACCGGGATAAAAGGGTTTAGTGTGAAACCCTTTTATCCCGGTTTTTAACTAATAACCGGGATAAAAGGTCATCCCTAAAATCCCAAAACTTCAACCATTATCTCTGCTCGGTCGATTGACATAGTACAACCCAGAAACCCTCTCGCCCAAACCCAGAAACCCTCGCCCAAACCCTCACGCAAACCCTCTCGCCCAAACCCTCTCGTCTAAATCCTCGCCCAAACCCAAAAATTAACCCCAGCCCAAACTCCAGAATTCCATCCACTCCAATCGACATTGGAGGGCTCTTGCTCTCTACCACGGTAAGAGTTCATACTCAATATTGTTTCTTTTCTACTGTAAGAGATATATTCTCTATTTTCATTGAATATATAACAGCAGCAGGTATCATTCCCAGATTTGGTTCTCGGCAACTTTTCCAAACATTCCTTTATGATTGAGGTGATATTCCTTTGGAAACTGTAATACACTGCTTGGAAAATATGTCTAATGATTGAGGTTTATTATAAGATTAATATGTGGTCTTCTGATCAAACAGTATTGGGGCAATGAGACTTAAAAACGTATGCGTTAACTTCAGAAATTACTGTGAAGCTCAGAACGTAGAAGGGTAAGTTCTGTTCTGCTCCTAAATTTTCTTGCTGGTTTTTTTTATTTTCATTTTTTTTTTCAAATTTCGCTTTGTCAAGATTTGAAAACTTATTCATTCTTTTATTAAACATATACATGTATTCGAAATGTGCCCTCTTTGGTGTTTTTCTTGATATATTTTCTATTAGTTGATGAAAAACTTTAAGAAAGGTATACAGGTAATAATAATCTATGGTTGAAAATTGTTGCAATACAATTTATATATTTATATTACTTGAGAAGATGACTAAATTGGTAATTAATTTATTTGATTCAAATATGGAACAATTTTTATTGTATGATTTCCTTACACAGCATATTTATATTTGGTATAGTATCTGCTTGAAAATAAATTGTATGACTTCGACAAGATTAAAAAAGGTGTGGCGGTACTGGGAAGTAAATACTAAAGTATAGTATTGGATTGGATGCTTATCCAAAAATCAATTGGATATTTGTATCCCCCATCACTCTTATCCTAAAAATTGTACATAATATATTAAATCATGAGAGAAACATCCCCATACAAATATAAATGCATAGTAAGAACAAGCTTTGACCCTGAGAAATAATATTTATGTCTCATCTAAAGAGGATGATGTTGAAGAGTAGTTAGAATATTGGCATGTGAAAATGAACATACATGTGATGTTCCTCCTAAGCTCAGTTTTCCATTATGATGATTATGTGAAGAAAAGTGGTATAGTTTTTTGTTGATGATATTGTAAACCCAACACTATTATATATAATGGACTATTTGTCATGCATAATAATCTCATTCTTCTCACTTGTTTGGTTAAGTAATTAACACTTATTCCTTGTTTGGCTGCTTCATTTCAATGCAACCTCCATGTGCAATATTAGTATATGCTACCGGATTCCTTGTGTATATTCCACACAGATTGGTTTGCCCAAATGGGGAATGAACTCAACTCCAACTCTCTAATCACTCTATCTATCTATCTATATATATCTATTATGTAGTTATATGTTTTCTGAAAAAAAAAAAATGGGATTTAGAATATCTAAATATATTTTGACAATGCATTACACCATCATCATCCACGCCCTCTCTATTTATTGTCATTAATCAGCAATTAAAGTCTACATAAATAAAACATGAAAAATGGCATTTCCCTTGCGTATAGTAAGAGCCATTATTTGGTTTTTGTCTTTTGTGACCGATGTGATATCCCACCACAATTTTTTAAACATTGGTATATATGGTAGGTACATAGGGTTGCCAAATTATTTATGTATACATATTATATATTCATACATGTGTGCATGAAATGGAGGGCCTGTTTCACCCTTTCAATTCTACTTTGTTTTTATATTTATATTTATATGGTTTATAAATGTAATATCACACCATATGTTGATTTGCATACTCTAGTGGGCCCCGCCCATTTAATGGAAATGATAGTATCATTACCATTCACCATATCTATCTATCTTATACAAAAGGACCAGCTCATGTGGAATGATTCCATTGTATGGGCTGGTGGGTACCATATTAGGATGTCCTCTTTCTATTGTTGAAAAAGAACTATGAAGAGCTATGCAAAGAAAAATTTAGAGTCAATATTTTCTTTTATTGAAATTCTAATGTGCACCCCACGATGTACCAATTTTGTATTTTCACTCCAGAGTTTTCTTTAAATGCTTTTGCTTTTGCTGTACTGAGTTTTGTTCTCCCTGTCATTGAATGAGTTGAGTTGACTGAAATTCTAATTTAATTTAATTACAACAGATGATGAGAGAAAGGTGAAGTTTCTGAAAAGCTTTCAAGGAGCTAAGACAAGGTTGGTTCTGTTCGCTGATATTTACACTCCTTATTTTACTAATTCTAAAGCTATTAGAGGAGTTTGAATATGTTAGATATTCATCCATAGTGAAGTAGATTCTGCGATATAAATGTACTGCGGTCGGATGGGTGACAATTATTATATTGTTAAATGCTATTTTGATTAATTTTTCTTGTTATCTGATTTACTTGCGTGCATTGTTATATAGTTATTAATTTGAGAAATGTTGTAGAAATAGGGGAAACTATGGCCAATTTTTTTTAGGATTCTTAAACGAACATGTGTTTTAATATTTAATTACTAAGTGTGCTTTAAATTTTTCTAGCAACTTGTAAGTTTTTTATTTCAATCTTGTTTGTTAGGAATTTTATTTTTATTTTTAAAATGGATAAGTCATGGATGGAAGAGAAGAGAGAAACCCCACAATTCGTAGAAGGATTTAATAACTTTTTAGAGTTTGCCCTAAAGAATTGTAGCGATCCTGAAAAAATTCGCTGTCCTTGTGTCGATTGTGGTAATATATCAAAAGGAAATATTACCATGTTAAAGAATCATGTATTTTGTCGTGGAATCGATAAAAGTTATACTAAATGGTATTGGCATGGGGAATCGATGAAGGGAGACCCATATCCGTTAGGTAGGCGAGGGGTCGATGATCATTTTGAAAGTAATGATTGTGATGATCATCCTACAGAATTGCTTGATGATGCTCAAGAAGAGTTTATTCATGATCCTGAAAAATTTGATAGCATGGTTAGAGATGCAGATAAGTCGTTATTTAGTGGTTGTGAAAAACGCCGACTATCAACTATGGTGAAATTTTATAACATAAAGGCGGAGAATGGAGTAAGTGATAAGTGTTTTAGTCAATTTCTATATGCTTTTAAAGAGATCCCGCCGATGGAAAATTGCTTTCCAGAGTCGACATATGAGGTGAAGAAAACTTTAAGTTCGATAGGGTTGAAGTATGAGAAGATTCATGCATGTCCAAATGATTGCATTTTATATCGTAAAGAGCATGCCCACATGGACACTTGTCCGGAATGTGGTTTGCCACGGTACAAGCCGAACAAGAGTAAGGAGATCCGAAAACTTATTCCAGAGAAAGTCTTGTGGTACATGCCTTTAATTCCGCGGCGAAGCGGTTCTATCGAAGTGCAGAACCTGCTGAAAACTTATTATGGCACGAGAAAAGGCGAGTGAAAGACGGTAAACTCCGACATCCTGCTGATTCACAGGCTTGGAAAAAAGTAAATTATTTGAATCCAGACTTCGCAGTGAACCAAGACATCTACGGCTTGGTCTATCGGCCGATGGAGTAAATCCACATAGATCTCTTAGCAATGACATAGTTCATGGCCTGTGTTTCTTGTTATGTACAACCTTCCTCCTTGGTTGGTGATGAAAAGGAAATTTACGATGTTATCGCTAATGATTTCAGGGCCTAAACAGCCGGGACATGATATCGATGTTTATTTGGCACCATTAGTTGATGACTTGAAAGAGTTGTACGAAGATGGTGTTGATGCATACGATTGTTTTAAGAAAGAAGTTTTTAAGTTGAAGGCTGTGCTGTTGTGGAATTTGTTAGTGATTTTCCTGCGTATAGTAATCTATCAGGGTTGAGCACAAAAGGCTATGAAGGTTGTCCTATTTGTTGTACCAATACACGAGCTCGTCGGTTGTCAAATGGACGCAAAATGTGATACATGGGCCATAGACGATATTTGCCCCTAAGTCACCCTGACAGAAATAAAAAACAAGCATTTGACGATGCTTGTAGAACGAGAAGTTGCACCTTTGCCACTTTCAGGGCGACAAATTCTTGAAGAAGTTGAGAAAATAGATTTCAAGTATGGAAAGGGCAAGAAAAAGAGAAACCCCAATGGATGTTTTCAAAGAAAATCGATTTTCTTCCGTCTTCCATACTGGAAAGATTTACTTGTTAGACATTGTTTGGATGTCATGCACATAGAAAAGAATGTGTGTGAAAGCATTGTCGGTACGTTACTTGACATCCCTGGTAAAAGTAAAGATGGTTTGTCTAGTCGTTTAGACCTTGTTGAGTTGGGTATAAGACACAGTTTGGCACTGTGGATAAAGGCAAACGTACATATTTACCTCCTGACTTTCACATTGTCTAAAGAAGAGAAACAAGCCGTATGCAACTCATTTGCAAAGATGAAAGTGCCTGATGGGTATTCATCTAACGTTCGAAACTTAGTGTGTATGGAAGAATTAAAGTTAATGGGTATGAAATCGCATGATTGTCACACGTTAATGCAACAATTACTTCCAATTGCCATTCGATCAGTCTTACCTAAAAAAGTTCGACAAACTTTGACAAAGGTTTGCATATTCTTTAATCAATTGTGTGGGAAAGAATTAGAAATGAAGAAATTGAATTCATTGCATGATGACATAGTTAAAACTCTATGCAATCTTGAAAAATATTTCCCTCCATCATTCTTTGACATCATGATACATTTGATGGTCCATCTAGTAAGAGAAGCGAAGTTGTGTGGGCCAGTTTGGGCGAGATGGATGTATCCATTTGAACGAAATATGAAGGTATTGAAAGGTTACGTGCGTAATCACAATCGGCCTGAAGCTTGTATGGTTGAGTGTTATATATCAGAGGAGGCAGTGGAATTTTGCACGGAGTACATAGCAGGAGTTGATGCAATCGGACTTAGCAAGCCACGAAATCATTCAAACGGGGTTGATAGAGGATTACGAGGGAAAGGATCAATGGTGACTGTATCTAGATCGGAATTGGATCAAGCTCATTTGCTTGTGCTTGAGAATAACCCTGAAGTCCAACCATATATAACGTAAGTTATGTATTTTCTATTCAACTTTATACTTTATATTCTTCTACTTCAAATGAAATTTGATATGACTTATACTATATCGTTTCAGTGATCACTTGGAATTATTACAATCAATGATTCCAACTAAGGTCAAGAATAAACAGAGATGGGTACTAGAGGAGCATCGTAAAACATTTATTGGATGGTTAAAGAATACCATTCTAGCTATTGATCATGGTGTGTCGAAAGAGTTAGAATACATATCGTTTGGACCAGATACTCAAGTAGTAAAGCATCATGCTTACATTGTGGGGGGGAAAAGATTTCATACAAAGGAAAGAGATGATGCTCGAACGGTTCAAAATAGTGGAGTAAGTATTGTTGCAGAAGCAATGCATTTTGCATCAACAAAGGACAGAAACCCGGTGCAATCCACTATGACATATTACGGGGTTGTTGATGAAATTTGGGAGCTTGATTATGGATTGCTTCGAATTCCACTTCTTAAATGCTCTTGGGTGGAGAATAAAGGCGGAGTTAGAACAGACGAACTTGGTTTCACTTTGGTTGATTTAAGCAAAAGAGGTAGCAAGAACGATCCTTTTATCATGGCTACCCAAGCGAAACAAGTATTTTACATAACTGATCCCATTGATTCTAAATGGTCAGTTGTTTTACGGACACCAGAGCGACAACATTTAGATAACGAAAATGAAGAAGAAAATGTTGATTTATGTCATGATAGTTTTGTTGATCATCAACGGATACACGAACAAGTCGATGAACTCAATGATACATATGAAGATGATGATGATGAATACATTAGAAGCGATGTTAGTGAAGGGATATGGGTTGATTGTGCATCATCTAAAAAGAAAAGAAAACGTGTTAAATGAGTAGGTATGATGTTTAGTTTACTAATAATGTGTTAATACAAATGATGTTTAGTGAGTAGGTATGATGTTTTCAGTATGATGTTTCCTACTAAACGATTTAATTAGTGTATTTCTTGCAGATGACAAAGCAAAAGGATGCAAATAAGCCAAAAGGACGAGGCAGGACAAAAAAGAATGACATCAACAATCTGAAAGCTCAAGGACGCAAGACAAAACTAGAGTGGAATGAGAAAGGAGAACCTATAGGAACAGCATATGCAGATATGCAATCATGGATTGGGGTTAAAGCAAGATCTACAGTCCCTCTAACTTATGATGATTGGAGACATGTAGATTCGAAACTCAAGGAGAAAATATGGAAAGACACATACGTAAGACTTAAATTTTTTTTCAATATATATTTCAACACATTTAATTCAACACTGTTAATGGGTACTAATCAATTCTTCTTGTGATTTTAGGATGCTTTCGAGCTTCCAGAAACGTATAAGCCTAAACTACTATCAGATGCGGGGAAAATGATGAAAAGTTTCAAGAAGCTCCTGACCCGGACGATTATCCTCCCGATTGCTAAAAGTGGTAGGATAGAAGAACTTCGTGCTACTCCAGAGAAGTATCCAGAACTTAACAATAAAGACTGGAATGAATTTGTTCTAACTCGTCTTACCCCTGAATTTCTGGTACAATTCCACTTAGTAATCTTTGTTGATAGTTTATTTTATGAAGTTGTTTCTAATTTTGATTATATTGTGTAGGCTTTGAGTGAAGCGCAAGTCGCCAGAGCCAGGATGAATCTATCTCATCATCGTTCATCTCGTAGAGGCATGCCCAACGTCGAACAAGATTTGGTAAGTAGCTTGTATCACTTCTTTTACAATGTTAAATTTTAATCACGCCAATAGAATTTAATCTAGTTTTTATATATAGAAAAAAGAACTCGGTGTTGACAATGTTGAGAGATACCAACTCTGGATGAGAGCACGGACAAAGAACAATATTTTGATCGCAGAATATGACAAGGAAATTGAGCAGAAAATAGTAAGTATGTCAATTATGGTAAGAAAAAACAATAACATTTATTTTTGTTACTAACTTTGTCATTGGTTTGTTTCATAGAATGAATTAAAAGAGAAAGTTAGTACTGGTGAAATCGAAGCTAAGGGTCGGAATGATATCTTAACGCAAGCTTTAGGCATACCTAAGCACCCAGTCGTGTTAGAGTTGTTAGGTATGATGCTTCTTTAGTGGAGTCATATTACTTCTTTTTTTCATATTTTAGAGTCTAACTAAGTTGGTACATTATGTTGTAGGTCATTTGCCAAGATTTCTACCGTGTTTGGTAGAACTCAAAGAAAGAAAAGAGTTGAGGTCAATGTCGATAGTGAACATGTCGCTGAAATCAAAAGATTAAAAGCTGAAATTGAAAGGCTAAAAGCAGAAAAAAAATGCACAAACAGAAGAGCTTCAAGCCTTAGACAATGAATATAGAAATGAACAGCGACATGAAGACCAAGAACCGACCGACATCTATGAAGAACAAGAACAACCCTTGGCAAATGAAGACCAAGAACCGACCGACATCTATGAAGAACAAGAACAACCCTTGGAAAATGAAGACCAAGAACCGAGTGGCAACTATGAACACCAAGAACCGAGTGGCAACTATGAACACCAAGAACCAATGGACTATGAGGATGTAAGTCAAAGTGTAAAATTATGTTCGGATAACATTGACAATGTTGTGGCTGAGGGTGTCATAATTGAGGCAGTTGGTTACTTTTCATATCATGGTGACATAATTACAAATGATTATGCACGGGTTCAAATCACACAAGTTATTCAAGGGGAAGCTGAAATCCCATATCCAAGAGGTGCAATACGCTATGTTTGTGATGCATGTAACAAATTGGTTCCTTGGCCTAGGGAATTGATTTTGACTGAAGAGGTATGGAATAATTTACTTGTATTTACATTAATGTTAAATTATATATGAATTGTATTACAATTTTACTTGTAATTATGTAGGGTTCTCTAATTAAGAAGCTTCATAGTTCAAACAACTCGAAGGGGAAAGAGAAATGTAAAGGAAAAGAGAAGATAGTGGAACATCTTGATTCCACTAAATCTTATGAGAAATTCATTGCAGAGGTACTTGACAAGACTCATATTTCTCTTCAGGCCATGTTCTTGGAATATATGAGAGTAAAAGGTAAAAATGAGTTTGTGAGGGTTCCTGTTAACCCATCCTTATTCTACCGAGTTCACATCTACATAACTTCCGAAGATGTCATACAAGTGGCCACCCAAGATGAACTTACGGGTTCAGCTATGCTATTTGGACTAAGGTATTTCATTAACTTTGATTAATATATCATATAGTCATATATTATGTTAGTGGAGTTTGAATATCTTAGATATTCATCCGTAGGGAAGTAGGTTAAGGTTTGATTGATCGTGTGGAGATATAAGGAAAAATTCTACCCATTTGTTGTATTGCTATGCACTTAAAAAAATTTCGGGAATGTTATGGAAATAAGGGAAACTCTGCCCATTTTTTTAGGACTCTATTTGATT